>NW_019417300.1:141699-251218 GCF_000390285.2 Anoplophora glabripennis | reverse complement strand
AGAGAGTATGCAAACTAATTATACTTAGAATATCTTGATAGGAATCGCCACAATTCTGGTTTAGATACATAATAAAAATGGAGTCGTGTGTAAAATGTTGTCATTTTACTTGAGGACACAAATTATAGAATTATTAATAAATATTAATCTGAAAATTAAATACAAATGATCCTAGGTGTCCGTTCTAGTGAGTGAAGTAGTTTGGTTATTGTGCCTGACCTAGTTCCGTCGTAAATGCAATATATTGACAGACTAACAGTATGGTTAAAATTGAGGTACTTTGGCATTTATTTAAATTATTCTTCTGTTCTCATGAGCATTGAAATTTATCTCACTCATTAGCGGGAACCATTGCGAATACATTAAGATATAATAATATTCAATTATGTTAGTTTCTTCGATGATTTGTGTCCTCATCTGAAGCTCTGTTACACGGTAAAAATATACATACTAAATCGCCCCCTTAAGTTGGATTCATTCACAAGAAAGAAATAGTACCTATATAAAGCAAACTTTTCCATTTAACGGAAACATGAGAAGCATTTTCCAAGATTATTCCGTTAGATATTTTTACTTTGCCAACATAAATATCTAGTAGAAGCCATTTGTGTTGAAATATCGAATGCAATTTGTAATGAAAATATTGCACTTTTAAAAGACCAACTCATGAATAAAATGCATGTTCGTCTATTTATCGAAGTCACGACAGTAACATATTGCTCTTCTGAATTAAATAGAATTTTAAATCCGATATCAGCTACTGCCTTTTTACTTATGAAACGAATTAGAGGGCTTTTTCGAAGTCATTCGGGATATTTTATCATTCATGGCACGCTGAATTTTATCGTAACTACGATTTTATATTTCGGTACCTCGTTGAGGAAAATGTCTAAAGTGTTTAACAGTAATCGACAGAATCTTAAACAGTCAAATAATTTTTCATTAACTGTATTATTAAGTACTATTAAGGAATAAAAATGTGTAATAATATACATGGTGTTCCTAAATATCATGTACATAAGGGAAGAGGTAATTCTTTGGCTTATTTCATGACTAAAAGTTCATATAAAAATAGGTCCACAAACGCTTCGTTACCAATCTACAGGGTGTTGAAATTTTAAGATTTTTTTAGTTTTTTCTCCCAGTTTTTGAGATATTTAGCTCAAATTTGGAATATAGGTTACGGTGTAGGGCTTACATCATTGGGCATGCCAAATGGTCGCGATGTCTACAGAGTGATATTTTTTCGGGGTTCATGCCCCCTTTTCTTCCCCTGAACTTTTGTGCGGTGCGCCGCTGGTAGATTCTAAAATCAAAATTGAATTTTATGTTTTTTCTCGATAACGGTCGCAGATACGAAAAAATCATAAGAGGCAAAAAAGTTTCTCAACACCATAAAATCCAATTTTGATTTTAAAATCTACCAGCGGCGCACCGCACAAAAGTTCAGAGGAAGAAAATGGGGCATGATGCCCGAAAAAATATTACTCTGTAGAATATCACGACCATTTGGCATGTCCAAAGATGTAATCCCTACAGCGTAACCTATATTCCAAATTTGAGCTAAATATCTCAAAAACTGTGGGAGCTATAAAGAAAAAACTAAAAAAATCTTAAAATTTCAATACCCTGTAGATCGGTAACGAAGCGTTTGCGGACCTATGTTTATACGAACATTTAGTCATGAAATAAGCCAAAGAATTACCCCTTCCCTTATGTACAAGATATTTAGGAACACCCTGTATATGTAGATTATACAGGGTGTTCTGGTATTTTAAGAAAAAAAGTTTCTATAAATGTGTGGTCGGAAACGGTTAGATTCCGAGATTCCGTTCAAAATTTGCAAAAGTATGTAAATATTTGAAATAAATTTGGAAGAGTCAATGTTAGGTTCTTGAAATTTAGCAGTTATTGTACGTTGGTAAAGAGCCTAATTTTTAGTATAAAATCAACTTTTATCTGCCGCCAGTGGCGTAGTTAGGCGTGGTCAGTAGACGTTTTCGTCACAAAATGTAGAACGCCAATTGATTTTTTAATTTTTCTATTTTCGGACTTGCCTAACATTTTACAACAAAAAAGGTATCTCGAATTTTTTGTCTAATACTAATCTCTTCTTAGAAAAATGGCCGGCAACTACAAACAACAATCATAGAAATAATCAGTTTCGACACAAAATTAAAGCTCCTTCTAAAGCACTCGTTCAAAGATTCCTGGGGAATTTTGTATGACATTATAACTTTGATAAAAAGTGGCAGATAAAAATTGACTTTATACTAAAAATTAAGCTCTTTACCAACGTACAATGATTGCGAAATTTTAAGAACTTAACATTGACTATTCCAGATTTATTTCAATATTAATATATTTTTTTTATTTTCAACACCCTGTATCTTGGAATCTGACCATTTTCGGTAACATGTTTGTACGAACTTTATTTCTTTAAATACCATAAAAAAGTGTATCCTGAAGTTACGGACAGTACATAGGAAACACCCTGTATTTAAAATCTTTTTAATATTTGTTATTATATTCCAATTGATTCTAACTTGCGATCTTTTTCAGTTACCCTGCATACTATTCTCCACTTTCATTCGATGGACAAAACCCAGAGTATCTTTTACAAGCTATCGCCAGACTAAGAGAAGCACTCATCAACGATAACGACTTAGAAAAGTAAGTAATCCGAACTTTATAACCAGGATGTTCTTTTGTAAACTGCAAAATTCCTCAAGTTCTGTATTGTCTAACAGCTTTTGTTATACACCATTTTGTTTGTACGTTAAACTACCAATTGTTCCAGCACCTTCTGAGCCAATCTGTTGTGAAACTTTTTGTAAAAATAAGTTATTGCACTACAAGTCCATGCGGAAAAAGGGCTTTTGTATTTTTTGAAGTCAAAATTTCATTGCCAGTTTAAATGTTTGTATATTTATTATTTATTTGAGCAACTATGGCGCTTGCAATATATCACAGTCATCCCTTATCGACAGCTGAATAAGAGCTCGAGCCGCGCTGCACCTGCTCGCCTTATTTGAGGTAGGTCTGGACAGTGCGATACGTGATTTTAAATCGTGAATGCTTTTTATATACCCTTTTTTGATAAATTTGAATAAAAACATGAAATCCCCAATAAATCGAAAAAAAATTGCATTTGGTATGTCGATTTGCAGCGTTCTTTTTTTGAGATACAGGCATACAGGGTGTTAAAATTATCTGAAAAAATGGCATTGTAATGAAATGTCCTGTGCAGGAAACATGAATAAAAAAATTTCAATTTGAAAAAATTAAATCTCAGCCTAAACTGGTGGAGGTTACCTTTTCCTCAAAACTTGTCAATGGATTTTTTTTTGCCATTTTTAAATGCAAATTTTATTTGGAATGAAAATGTCTTGACTTTTTGGTACAAATTAGCAATTTATAAATATGATACTTTAAAATGAATGTAAAAATTCTTCAAATGATTACACAAAAAGTGTTCAAAATGCCATCTCTGTGCCGCAATAGTCCATGAAACATTTGAAAAAAACTGAAAACTTCGGAAAATATTTTATCAACAGTAAAATCAGTAAGGCTTTTCCTTTTATCGGATAAATTTCTCTTTGTAACAAAATAATTTTGCCAATCAGTAATTTCGGTCGAAATTTTTTAGGAGTTACGGTTATCATGCAATTCTAATAGCTCGGCAAAAAAATTTTACAAATTTGTTTTTTCTGAGTTCACGGACTTGAAAAATTTTTTTCAGCTAAGCCATTGCATGGGCCAGATAGCTTGTTTATTCAGCTTCAATTTCCTTTTATTTAAATTTCGATTCGACCATTTTTCATCGAAATATCGGACTTTTAATGGAAAAGCATCCTTTTTTTTTTGTCTTCAGTCATCGATATCTCGGCGACAAATGATCGTACAGAGAATTGAAAGACAGTTCGAAAAATGGAATAAATTTCCTACAATATGCTGCCACAATATTTCGAAAAAAAATGTTTTTGTATCTTTTACACCAATTTTAAAAAACAGGAGAAAACGGTAATTTATGATTTTTTAGAAAATTGACGGCTAAATTAGAAATATTCACGGAATGACTAATGTTAAGCATGACTTTTACAGTTTGATATACCCTGAAGAACCCTGCGAAGTTTCATTTCGATCTAGCGAACCGTTTCACAGTCAAAATTTTGAAAAAAATTGAAGGGTCATATTTTTTGAGCTTAAACACTTCATAACCATGATTAAAAAAATGTTTTTGAGGTTTTCTCACATTTTTACCGCAAATAACGTTTAAATTGATGAAAAAAATAAAAAATATTTAATTTTTTTTTTCAGAGAAATTTTGAAAAAAAAACAGTTTTTTAAGTGATTACAGACTGCATGCATAAAAATTAATTAGAAATTTGTATCAAAAAACGGTATGAATGGGGTCGAAATCTGGTTTGGTTCAACTTTTATTTTAATTTAATTAAAAGTTGATGAACAGAAGCATAGGACGAAAATGCCAAACCGTACTGGAAACAACTGGATTTTGTTTTCTTCAATGTCCGGAAGGTTTTCCAAAAGAACAAAAAAAAACTTTTTTCGGAAATTTTTCGTAACCTAATAAAAAATTTCTACCGAAAGATTTAAAAACTAGAATTTTAGAGCTTTATAATGTTTTTTTTTTTAATTCCCGATACGACCATTTTTCACCTAGATACAGTCTGTCAAAAATCACTCTTTAATTTTTTGCATTAGTGTATATTCAGAAAATAATCTTTAGAATATCCCAGACAATGTTGCTATGGATTCAAAAATGTAAGCCATGCAATCTGAAGATTTTGAAAGCATTTGCAAAATAATGTTTTTTCTGAGCTGATTTTTAGTTTGCATTTACATTGAAATTTATTTTTTGTAGTTATAGAGAATTACATAATATTTTGTTTCTTTCGTCGTTAACATGAATTTTTATTTATTTTTTTTCTTTTTGTCGTTTTAAATAAAAAAAATTACATATACAAAAAATAGCGTATATTTAAGTTTTATCAGAAAAAAAATAATAAAATAAAATAATTGGTAATAAATTTAATATTAGAACTCTATTCCAAAGCAATAATACATTAAGGACATTTTTATCAAAAACTCGACCGCAAAATGAGATACAATTTAAGAGTACATTTATGTTGGCGAAACTTCAAAACTTATTCAATCATTTATTTATTTATTTATTGTTTTCCGTTCGCAGATAAGCAATCAGAATTGAAAATCAGATTATTTAAATTGAATAAACATTATTCAGAATTAGTGTCGCATTTTTTTTGTAGAAATTCCGTTTTTTGACAAAGTCGTCCGTAAAAGTTATTAAGAATAGTTGGCACCTACTAATATCCTATGAAAAAAAAAACAAACATTAAAATTCAAAGTTTCTAACATATTCAAAATAAATTCGATAGTGGAGAAAAATTGAGAACATAAAGACAATTCCTGATAAACCCTTTCGTAAAAATTTAAGCTGAAGGTGTAGCAAATTTCTAGCAAAATCCCACCCTTACGTGACTCTTTCGTGGCTCCTCTCGCCTGCAGAATTATTAACACTGAATTTTAAACGAGCACGCCGTATTGAATCCCGAATCGAATCCTCCCAATAAGCGTAAATTCAATTACGGACCGCCACCAACTCGGTCTCACCTAAATAGGAGTGCATCGAGCTATGTAACCTCCTTAGCAGGCAATAAAATTGCATCTGGTCTGGAAAATTGACTTCACATTAATACAAACATTGACAAAGGGGACCGGCTTCGACCTGTCGGTTCGATTCGTGAGGTTCTCGCTAGGATGGCTTATGAAATGGTCCATATCTAAAGGGAGAACTCGTATTACGGTTTTTATATGGATATTTCTATTAGTTCGGGATATATTTTGAAATAGAATTGGAATCGATTAAATGGAGGTGATAGAAACTGGAGGAAGACAGTCACTGACAGATTTCTAAAATTTCCGGAAAAATTGGGTGAGAAAAAAATTGAAAACATTGAGAAATCGAGAAAAGTTTAATTAAAATGACCCAAGGAGGTATATCGGGTTTACTCAAATGCACAGATGTACTTGAAATTTATACAGCGTATTACCCAGTGCTCCCTCTGTGTCGTATTTTTTTGAAATTTTTTTTGAATCTAGATTTTGAGATCTTGTTCTTGAAAGTTGTTCATTTTAACATAGGTTTATATGGCGAAGATGGTCTGTGCGGCTCTTTTTTTGCCCATAACTGAGAAAAAAATGTAGAAATTGTGACACAAAACTTTTCCATAGATAGTACACAGTATTATCTTATTTTTGATGTAAAACTAATGTAAGTTTTGAACATAGTACAGCTGTATTAATTAGAAACAGAAACCAATAATTGCAATTTCTGTCTGACTTGAGGATTAATGTGGCAACGTTGCAATCGGCTCTGACAGCAAGGAGGGAATACATTTGACTTGATAAAAACGAAATTGATTTCAAACATATACATTTTTCCTAAATCCCATGTACATTGTTATCAACAATAAATTATCCACAACAGATGATTTTTTGTAATGTTTTTAAAAAACTAGATTAATTAAAAAATACTAGGGAGCTGTGATATATTTATTGGAATAAAAAATACAGTTGATAAATCCTTTTAATATTTTTAATGGTTTATAAAAACATCGTAATCATTACCCAGCAATAATTAGGGTTACATACAAGTTTTCTTTACTTGATTAATATAATTAGTAATACTTGAGATAAAGGCATTTGTACGGAATAACAAAAGAACATAAATATTTCTCAGCAAACTTTATATCTAAAAAATTAGTTATAGTTGCAAAAGTTTTGTAACATTACTAAAATAGAGCTGGAAAACACGAACAGTGAGTAATAATGTAATTTCTATCACAGAACCTTCAAAATTGCATCCAACATTTTCTTTGACTTGGACGAGAGATGGGCGCGAGTGTCATTTCATTTCTTTAGAACTAAATTAACATAATTCTCGTTGTTTTACCAATTCACATAATTTACGGATTTTAAATAAAGGATACAAATCTTCGCGAGGATAATACGATATATTTGCTATATATAATAATTGTATTGTACATAGTTTACACATAATACATTTTTGAACGCGTACGCATCTTTACCCGAATTTGAGGCGCAATATCTCCGATGTCCGAGGTCTGTAGGTTCGCAGTGTGTACAACTGCTAGTCAATTATTAGCGCTGTTGCCACATCTACATAGTCTTTATACGTTAATTAAATATAATTTAAAACTACTTAAATATGATATTTTTATGTTGTTAATTAGTCAATATGTATGCTATGTGCATATGAGTAGATTTCTTTGCTATATAGATAATGTTTATCACAAATAATTTCAATAGAATTCAATTTTTTCAAATTGGCAGCGGGCTTTAGTCCCATAAGAAAAGCATAGGACCCCCCTGCGCTCCTCACTTGCCTCGGACCCCGATATATCTCCTTAATTTATGATATAAACTTAAGATACACCCTGAATATTAAAAAATTATAATTTTTAGAAACCTCCAGTCATTCCTCAGCAATTTAGCTTTTTAGTTCGGCTGCGCACCTTTAGAAAATCGAAGCTATGTAAAAAAAGAAGTGTAGCTTCCATTTTCCGGTTTCTTCTTCCGTAGATATCTTGAACCTGTCCACTGCCATGTCCATTTAGTAGACTGGTTGATCCGAGACATTGGTTCCATAAGTTCGCCATCAATTATTTCAATTTCCCTTTTAAGAACTGTCCAAGGGTTTCTTAGTACCATTTTTGGCCCTCATCTTCCACATAAATCTGCACAAATGTCTCCATAAATCAAATCCACATCCGGACAACCCCTTAACATCCTAGATTTGATCCTATCGGAATTAATAAACCTTTTTAGTAGTGACGTCACATACGCCAAATAATAGGCAACCCCATAGTGCACATTTTCATGAAGAATTTCTCAATATTTTTACTTATCGATTTTCGACCTTATGTGCTTTGGACATAAGTGCCAAAAGAATGTCTTCTTTATCATGACCTTAAATATCGCGATATTCCGGCAATATTAGAAATATTTAAGAAGTTTCAATGTTACTGAGCATGCGCATTAAAAGCGAAATAGCCTCGCAACAGGATATCATTTAAGAAAGATTTGGTTGTGGTTAAGAGTACGTCTATAATAAACCACTTGAAGAAAAAAACACTCGATAAACACACTCACAACACCAAGAAAAACAATAAAAATACTTAGGAGAACTAGAAAATGTCAAGATTAAACAAAAGAAGAGAAAATACGCTAATGATGACAGCGATAACATATCAACAAGATCTCACCTGCGTATGAGGCTATTCTTTCCAAGCATGAGCATTAGGAACACGGCTAATATTAAATTTTTACTTTATTTAAATTTAGGAATATTCTTTTATATCGTTTTTTATAAGTTTTAAGCACATTAGTGCATCTATTTTACGAAACACGCGTTGGTTGTTCTTAAATACTTCCAAATCTTTGTAAAAAAAAGGAAGTTCATTTTTATAACCTCTATGTAAATAGTACACAAGGGTCAGATTCGATCTGTCCAATTTCAACTATGACAAATTGTTGTGGGTTGCCTAAATATGTGACGTCACACTAAATGATTCTACTGCTTTTAGCAGTGCATGTTACAGTAATTAACAATTCGTTAGTTTTTAACATTCCGTCTTAGTAAATACATTTCAAAGCATTCAACGACCAACACTTCTGCATGGAAAACTACAAAGTTCCAAATACATGCTCAAGGAATTTTATTTAAGTACGTGTCACATTTTTCTTTTGTGGAATCAACATATAAAAAAAACATCGCGAATAAATCTTTGTTCAAGAAATATTAAAAGAGAGTGTTTGCAGTAATTTTGACCACCTTTTTTTGTTTAATATCCACTAAAGCATGTAATAAATATTCAAACATACTGACGACAACCCAGTAGAGACATATCGTGCTTCAACCAAACTACAGTAACGATTTTCGTACTTTCGTAAAGCGTAAACAATAATTGGACTATTTCCCACTAGATGGCAACGCTTGTCTTGTCCGTATAAAACAAATCTGATCATATTTGTTCATTACTATTCTATTTCTATTGGCCTTAGTCGAGTGTGCAGGCACACTTCAACTTACAGTTAATAATAATAAAATTGATAATATTGAGGATATTACTAATAATGCTTATTTTCCAATAAGTCGATACAAACAAAACTTCGATAACGCGTTCAGATATGACTGCTGAAGCTGTGGATTTTTTGTATCAAATTTATTTCTAAAAATGTATCGAAGTAAATCGACATGTTGTAACACCCTATATATAAAAAGACAATATATTAACCCTATTTCTCGGTTATTCTAGAACTTTAATTGATGCGTTGAAACGATGGCAGCACCCTATGCCTCTTAAATTTGCGGTTCATGAATATTTCGGTACCTATAGGGGTGCTTGTAGACGACCCAAGCGTGGCATTAAATTTTGAAGTCGACCCTAAGCGTTCTAGTTCAACTTTTTACTTACCTTACCCTCGTAACTATCGCTAACTGTGCCGCACGCAGTGATAATAAATTTGCTAATTGATAATATTACATATACAAAGTGGTTACTATAATACGAACCGTTATCGAGTGTTTGTATGCAAAAAGATTATGTTCCAAATGGATAAGCATAAGAATAGACTGCATTTTTGCAGTTATTTTAATTTATTTGTTTGTGAAGCGGGCTAGCCTTTTATATAATTGGACAAGGTTAGTTGATAGCTAGGTTGGCCCATTCCTGTTTTACAAACCAGAGCAAATCAACGAAAGAAATATCCGAGGTTGATATCGCAGTTGACTATTTTACAACCCCGAGATCGGAATGAACTCAATGATGTAATATATAATTAAAAAAGCTGTGAATGTGAAAAATAGGGCAGTTTTCTAAAATTCGTCGGTTACACTTAAATATTTTGAAGAGATAAAAATACTTCTCTTGTTTATTTTCTATTATAACCAGCTTGTCATTGTTTAATCTTTGGACTAATCTGAACAACATTAAACACTGACATACCGTACTCAACTTGAATATTTAACAAAAGGAAAGTCCCGAGAAATAAGAGAGTTATTTTAAAAATGTAACGCTTTGCAAATGTCGTTAAACTCGAGGTGCCAAGTGTTTTGTCCAGTATTTTTAGCCAACTATATATAAAATTGAAAAAAATATTTTTATTCAGTTACAGCTGTCTGGAATGTAGTACGAATTATTTTATATGCCTAGGTCCTAGGTATTAGTTCAGGTCATACCGGATGATTCAAATTGCTCGGTTTTCAAGGGCTACTGCGAATTTGTAGACGAGTCTGGAGCTCCTTTTTCGAGAAAATAACAATTTGAACCACCATGTACTTATACGCTACTAATTTAAAATGTCACTGCTAAGAATGACACTAGTGTGCCATAAGAAAAAATTTAGATCATTACTAAAAATTCTAATTTTATTTCGAACTAAACTAAGATTACTTCCACGTCCCATTTGAATAATCCACAAATTTATTCGACATTAAAAATCTATCTATTCAAGTACCACTTAAGGCATAGGCTCCATAGGAATGATAATCAAAACTGTACACACGTTTCGTAGTTAATATGTTTCCTTTAAGAACAAACAAATACAATCTGAGATTAATATTCGAAATGTTCCAATTTTTCTCTTCAAATTGATGATTCAGAATCTAGAGCAGATTGTATCTACTCTTCACGATAATATTTACACCATTTCATGCAATGTTTATGTTGCTGGATATGGATACTTCCAAGGAAAACAATTATTTAATTATTATAGCAAGCAAGGACTTTTTAATATTAATGCACTATTTGTATCTGTGTCGTGTCTGTCCTACGCCTATCGTCATTGTTGCCACTGTCGTTAATGTCATTGTTATATAGTTTTATCTCGTTTAAAATATAAACATATTTAATTACAGGTAAGTATACCCAATTTACTCCGAAAAAACGACATATGACACATATTTTGTTCATTTTTCAGCGTGTGGAAAAGGAGTCCCAGTCTAAACCCAGGAGATGACTTTCCCATGTGGGGGAAGTACTACGAGAATCAGCATGAGAAGCAGAAGAAGAGAAAAACCGACTTTGGCACCGACAGGGGATATTCTGGACAACAAGAACACAACATGCGTATGAACAAGTATCTGCTGGAATATGTTGGATAATTGAGAATATTTAGGCTTCAGGGGAAAAATGAAATATACATATTTGCCTCCTTTGACAATATTATGATGTACAAAGTGTTTTGTATTTGACAACTCATACTAATACCATTTTGTTTCAACCAAAATATAAAATCTTCTAGGTGTATATAAAATTTGATTATATTTTTGAAATTTGAGAAATTAGTTCGTGTTTCTCCCTCTTACATGGGTAAATTCGGTGTGTCAATTTCATTTTTCTCGATATTGTAACTGATGACAATGTACAGTATTATTCCTAGCACAAATTGTTTGTACATAGACAGAGCGATGCAAAATGTAAATCCTTAAAGATATTATTGGAACAGTGTAAGTTTTTTACAAAACACAAGACGCTAACATTTTTTCGGAACATTCTTTTATCTGAAACCATTGTTTCTTACTTTTTTCTTCGCTGACTTTGATAAGGCGCCTCTTATACACTATCTGTCGATCTACATGATATTTATAAAGATACATATTTTTTTTATCGATAAAATATTTTGAACAATAGCTCTACTTTATATGAAAACTGTTTAGGCAGTTTCCTACTAAAATATTTCCAAGGAAACAACATTATTTTGCATGGTCCTGTCGTTCGATAACGTAATTTATTTATTGTATTCAAATGAAAAGTAAACAATTGATAACAATAGATATTGTTATTTTATTACGGTAAGCGTATTTTTTTATTTGAAACGTGTATACATACATACTATTGTAATTTTATGATGGTAATTCACGATAACAATGAAGAAAATAGCCGTGTGATTATGTAACTGAAGAGATAAACGGAAAAATAGGTTTTTTAAAACCAGTTATGATACAGAAAATGTATTCAAAAGCATTTACACTACGTCGGATGTCAAATAAAAACATTATTATCTTTCGCTCTTTTAGATATGTTCTAAGGAAAGTGAAAACATCGCGTAGGGCAAAAGCAGGCATTAATCAAGTTGGAGGGAGCACAGAACGTATGACAGGCACTGAATATAAAAAATAGGACATATTCGTCATTCGTAATCGGGTTAATTTATTCGAAAATTCAATTCCGGGTAAAACATTTCACGTCAAGTGTCTTCACACGAACATATGGTGTGTAAGCAGCTTAAGCCATGTTTATTTTCGTTTATCGTCAATTTGACGCGCTACCTTGAACAAACCGCATACGGGATGTAACTAGGATGCTTGGTCAAACTTTAATGACGTTTCCTACCAATTATCGAAAAGGTTTCTATAAACGGGTGTTTGCTTGGTTTTCGAGGCACAGGATGTTAGAGTTAAAAAATATCGTGTTTTTTTAATTCTAAGAGAACGGTTGAAGCAATTTAATTCGAATATACTGTGCAGTTATAGTTTTTAATAAGACTCTTTCAGTATGACGTCGCATATTTGGGCAACCCGCAACATATTGTCACAGTTGAAATTGTAGGTACAGGGTTAGTCACTATAATCTGACAACTTATTGCGAGTTTATTATTGAAATTACAAAAAAGTTTGTTATACAAAAATTTTAGCTTTTTTATAAATTTTTATAATACTATAGCCAAATTAAAGATTTTTTTTTTAATGGAACACCCTATATATTAGTGCATACTTAGCTTCGTTAAATTTTTCTCTTTTCAAAAATATATAATATGTTACTTTTTGATTCAGGACATTTCGACATATTTACACTTTTTTCACATAACCTCAAAATTTATTAATTTATTATTATTTTTCCTTTCATTTCTGTTATATTCTCTTTCTTTGCAAATGAGTTTCATCCTACTATAATTTTTTTTGGTTTCAAAAATTATCGACCCTGGTCTAAAATTGCATTTTTTCAATTACAAAAGTGCGGCTGTTAGCGTTATAATATAATAAGGGGCCTTATGAGGGCTTATTTGTTTCGTCTTGATTTATATTTTCAAGATATGCAATTGGAAATTGTAATTTCATAGGCTAAGCTTCTCAAAACGGCGTAAAAACGCAAATAGTGTAATTTGTTTATAAGGTTTTTCGTTAATAACTGCGAAGAATTAATATTTTTAAAAGCCGCTTTAATATTCGTAATCCTGGTAATTTTTCACGGATTTAAAAAAAAATGTTCTAGAACCATATTTAGCAGAGATAGCGTTTTTTTTAACTTGTTTATTTACAAATATTAAGACTTGAAATTTCGGGAATAAATCAATCAACCCTTAAACTTCATAACAACGATTAAAGATACCGAAAAAATGCATTTTATAGTAATTTTTAACCCTTTGAAAACGTCCTCGAATCCATTTTTACACCTGAAATGTGGTTGGGGAAATAAGCCAGAAACGTTCCGAGACTTCAAATCTTAACTGCTCGAAACTTTTGCGATATTTCCGGTAATTGTGGACCGTTTAACTTTTTTTTTTTAATCTGGGGTAGCGCATGAAAATAATAACAACTGCAGAGTCCATTTTGTTATAATTAATTATTAATTTGTTATAAACTATTAATTTTGTAAAAATAAAATTTTTTCGCATTTTTTCGAGAAATAATTATTGACAATGGTACCAATAATCAACTTTCTTAAAAAACAATATTTTTATATAAAAAAAATTCAGGAAATGGCATATTTTTTATGTATAAAGTTTATTTTAATGAGAATGTCAGTCATTTGTTTGTTCCGGGTGCCTCGTCCATAGCCACTGCGATCCGTCAGACATAAAAATCGATTTAGTAAAAATATCGAGAAATTCTTCATGACAACGTATACCATGGGGTTGCCTATTATTTGGCGTATGTGACGTCACTACTAAAAAGGTCAATTGTCATATCATAATCACAGAGTCACAGACACATATTTATAGAATATTTAAATTAATTTGCGACCATTAAGTTTAAGCATTTTATTTACACTCTGTATAAGTCAAAGAGGAGAACATAGATCAATACATCTTTGAGTAACAGCATTGAACGTATCTGACGCAATATTTAAATGAGTTGCAGGCACAATAGTTTCTGCCGGCTGCGGTTATTTTTAGAGATCCAGCGCTGATAAAACCTTACGCTTTATTTATTTCAGGCGATTGTTTTACTTTTATCTAGATACTAAGAAACAAACGACGGCCTCTAAGAGTTCGTTTGTTTCATACCCACTGTTTACAAAATATACTTGACACTATCTCGAAGGCCGCACAATTTAAAAACAAATTTTACGCGATTACAGAAACGTGTTAGTTATTGTGACAAAACAATTCGTCACTTTTTCAAGCAAAACATTGTTTACAAGACGAAATAAGATAAAAACACTAAATAGTAAACTTGAAAACAGATATTTGAGCGCAATAATCGCCTGGCGAGCGGCGGCCGGTGTGCGCGCACCCTTAGGACCCTGAGGCGATTGCACAGCCCGAAACGTCACAGCACAGACATTCTACCATTCTAGGAATGGACCGGCAACGTAACGCGCGAGTAAACAAACGGCCTGTATTAATTTAACTCATTAGAACATATTTTGAAAGCGTGTAAAGAGATGGGGCAAACGAGAAACGGAGAAGACCGCAGTCAACATATCGTGTCTAGGCACGAGTGAAGGAGAGTAAATGGCGTACTTTGTATGCAGCCTGCCCGCGGCAAAGGAAGCGAAATATCGAATTTGGGAGTGATATGGAGATGACGTCAATGGGGTTCGAGTACTATGCAGTTTTAAGCTATTGCGGTAGTTGATGAATGAGATATCAATAATGAGGCAATCTACAGATAAAATAGAACTCGAAAGGTCCATGCAGATGTACATTATGTGTATTTTCACATGAGCATTTTTGTGTCAGGAATTTAATTTTGATGTAAGATTTGCAATAAAGTCAATTCTTATCCCAAAAGTAGAATAAAATCCTTATTTTGGAGTTACCAAATACTGGGAACTCTTTTTAATTAAAAATGTATCTAATTTTTCATTAATAGCTCGCGAAAAGAATATTGTTATTTATCAATTTATTCTGATTGGAACCGGAGTCACGACAGCATTGTCTTCATTCATTAAAGAAATATTTATAACAAAGTTTAATACCATTCCTGTTACCCCGTTTGTTCTTAGGATTTAATATATTTTATATTTGACGTCCTACACACAAGAACTTTGTCTTTGATCGACAAACGGGAAAGCTGTTTCTGTGCTAAATGCTGTAGCGATTGATGTGACATTTGAACTTTTGAGGAACGTGATCGAATATTGAATGGAAATAAAGGTAATGCAGAGCTAACAGGTTATTTCTGATTAACGTGCGTTTAAAAATTAATCTGATGATAATATTATTTAGCTTAATATAGGGCACTTCATAGAGTAATCAAAGTTCTGAGAAGGCTCTGTATTTTTTAAGCAAAATGAAAAGTAATAGTTAACTTGAAATTAATTAGGTAATATCAACAATAATATGCCAGTTAATAATGATTTTATCGATGACTAAAATAATTTCTGAAAAATCTATTTCACAA
This sequence comes from Anoplophora glabripennis, assembly GCF_000390285.2. Taxonomy (NCBI): domain Eukaryota; kingdom Metazoa; phylum Arthropoda; class Insecta; order Coleoptera; family Cerambycidae; genus Anoplophora; species Anoplophora glabripennis. Next base: position 235,521 of record NW_019417300.1, on the reverse strand, counting down.
TGGAGTTGTTTTCTATATTAAGTCGATTAATTGATTGTCTGTAATTATTTATTTATGACACATGTCTACTGCCTTTTTACTTAATTGTATATTAGTGCCATACGGCAAAAAAATATATAAATAACCTTTTACGCCAATCAGTTAAGGGACTGATTTCTTAAATTTATATTTGCCTAACCACAAATATCTTACATTGGAAAAGTAGGACACTCCCTATTGCACTATAACACATGACAAATTCAAGGTTTCGAAATTCTCTCTGTTTTGATTCTCAAGATGTCAGCTTGGACCCTTTAAGATTAAATAAATATCGCTTTCTTCTTGAGAAGAGTCTACAACTTAAGATTAAGTCCTCTAGCCGGTATTTATATTTGCTGTGCGTGCTAGTCAGAATTTCTCCTGAAGAAGAGAGCGATGTTTCTCCCGAAACGTCAAGCAGTTTAATTCGACGAAGCGGCAACCAACTCAAAGGTTGTTTGTCAGGAAATTTCGGTAGCAATTCACAAAATCACTTTTTCATTGTATATTTCTGTACAAAGAGTCGACTAATTTCTGGTCTTATCAAATTTAGTCAATGAAGGTCACCCTTTTCAAACCAATAGACACTACGTTGTAAAAGCATTATGTAATTATCGAAACCAAAACACCAGGAATATAATTATGTGATTTTTATTTTATTTCCATATTTTGCTATTTCAAGATGAAAAAAACCAGCACACATTCAGATTAAAGTATAAGAGTATGAAGTAATAGTACAGGAATTAGGTGCCTAATTTTAGGTGGTAAGTTCTATGAGACTTGAATTTTGGCATCTTCATAGTTTTCTTAGTGCTCCTATCTCAATTTTTTGCCTCATCAGTCTCGTCACAAACATGAGGATCAATCTCTCAACAGGAAAAAAAAATATATTGAAAGTAAATAAAAATTTACTAAAGTGGAGTTGACTATATTAACAATAAGAAAAGATGCAAATTTTGAGTTGTTAGAGTTTTTAACGGTTTTCAACTTACTGATAGCTGTTTCCCCCAATATCATTAGTTAAAAAGTTAATGTCGCTATGTGGCAATACTAGTCTTGCTTTCATGGCACTTACAGATTAACGGGTCACTCTCTGCCAGTAGGCATAGAACAGCATTGACAATTAAGATATGACATACTTTGTAGTTTATATTTCATCTGCACCTAAGACAATCTTAGAAAAAGAAATGTTAAAGTGACAAAAATTTTTATTTGTAACCAACCAACCAGCCAACCCGCCCTATATTCTAGGATGTAGTTCGCAAGAACTTAACTCTAAACGCCATAACCATTAATATTAATCGCCCACCAGCCCCCACACTGATAAATCATTAACTTTTCAGCACCAAGCGAGGCCTGGACCTAGGATTGGGTCGCGGATTCTCCGGATCACAGGCAGCGAAGCACCTGATGGGCCTGGCGGCCGCCAACTTCGCCGGAGGTCCCGGAAGGAGGCGCCGCAGCGACGACGAAGACGCCTAAGCTCACTCAATCCTTATTTAACTACCCCTTCGAGAGCCCCGTCCCCGAGAGCACGCACCACCCCCACTCCCTCCACCCCTTAAGATACTCTCACCTCATGTCTGGAATAGTTAAGCCTTGGTTTTAATAAATTATTTGAACTGGAGTGTTTTTCTGGAGTTCCTGAGTTCTCTGACCTTGAAATTGATGATGCTTGTACTACATTCGAGATTGTAAAAACGTCGTCAAAAATTTTATGGAAATATTAAAAAATAACAACCTGAAATCATCCCCGAAAAAACTGCTATCTCGGAATCAAAAATGTATTTATATTATTTAAGATATCGTAGATATTATATCGTAATCTTAAATTAAGTAAATTGACTTCTGTAAGGATTTATCTAATTGTAAGTGAAGAAATTTTACTTATGTCAAGATTATAACATGATTGTACATGTACACGCAAGTAAATGATTTTGTTGATAAATAAAATGTCTTCAATAAATGTCTTTAATACATAAAACTTGATGGAATAACATTTACTTAGTTCAAGGTTATGGTATGATTGACATACAGATTCAGATAAAATAAACAAACGTATCCGGGAATCAGAATAGTGATTTTTTTGCTGTGCACCAACTAAATATTTAAAAAAACTTAATATAAATTGCCTAATAAGATCCTGATGTAGATAATCCAATCCAAGAATTAAAAAATTTTACGATATTAAAAAAAACATAATTTGCCAAACATTTTTGAAAAAAAGGAAGTTATTTTGGTTCAAATTCCAAAAATTATCTGTTGGTTGATTTCGAAATCAATGTTCAGCAATTTTTTCAAAATCGAAACAAAAAATGATTTATGGTCTAATGTATTCACAGTAAAGAAATGTATGTTGCATATTATACAATCTCGAATGGATAGTATATTCACAATCAAAATTGTAAACGTTTATAACAAATAAATTTATTGATATTGTTACCAAATGAAAACTTACCAATAACACAATAATGTACATCTAATGCAAATTGTACGAAATTAAAATCTAGTTAAGTACTTCAACTAAATTCAGAAGGATCATTTTAAGAAAAAAAAATCATGGGAACCTATATTTTACAATGATCGGCTTAATTTTCGAGATATAGGAGTTTTGACAAATATTACGTTTACACAACTATTTCTGAAAATGACTGACGTAAACTGCTGAATATCCTGAAAAATCCAATAAAATCATTGGAATTATTGAATTTAATATTGCAAAAAATAAATAAAATTTCTACGCCTATGAGGTTATTTTATACATCAAATGTTTAGTTAATTTGACGTATAAAATAACACCTGACATACCAGGGGTGAAAAACGATAAAATAAATGAATTTTTTAAGATGACTCAAAAGGGATAAGAGCTATAAAAAATTTCTTATAAAAGTTGTAAAACATAAAATTCTACAAAAAAAATGGTATATTGACTTTTTCTTGTACCATTAAAGTGTTAGGGAAACTAGAATTTAAGGGATGATTTCAGAAATTTAAAAAATCGTAACAAGCAGAAAAATGAATGAATTTTATATATATTTTCTCAATCTACTCTAAAAAATGTAAACTACCTATCTTTTCAGATAAATGGATATATTTTTAAATTTTTAATAAAAAAGTTATTATAATTTCCCAAAGCGAACATGATTTTTTATCTTTGTCATAAAACAAAATTTCAAAAGCAACTTCATTATTTTAAATAATCAATCGAATGGTATAGAAAAAAATTGTTTAAGTGTTAAATCATAAAAATTAACGATTGAAAAATTAAAATTGTTATAACTTTTTTATTAAACATTAAAAAATATATCTATTTCTCTGAAAAGGTAGTTTACACTCTTTAGAGCAGATTGAAACAAAAAAAAATTATAAAATTCATTCATTTTTCTGCTTACGATTTTTTAAATTTCTGATATCATTCCTTAACTTCTACTCTCCCTAACTCTTAATTTTAATAGTACAAGAAAAAGTTAATATACCATTTTTATGTAGAATTTTAAGCTCTACAACTTTTATAAGAAACCTTTTTTATAGCTCTTGCCCCTTTTGCGTTATCTAGAAAAATTTCTTTATTTTATCGTTTTTCACCCCTGGCCGGGGGTTGAAAATAAAATTACTGTCACTTATTGTTATTATACACCTCAAACTAACTTATATCAAACATTCAAGCAAGTTGACCAAAATTGCGATTTAGGCCCATTTAATTGGACTATTTAGAATTATTATCAATTTATTTAAGTTCGTATTAGCATAAAAGGTTATTTTAAATTAAAAAAAGTGCTCGTTTCTAAAATAAAACGGAATATATCATTTTTCTTTGAAATACAATACATCTACCCAATTTTCAAAATACTTAGCAGCTTTGACATTTTGTGATCTTAATGGCAATATCTTCCAGTATCTCCGCTACTGGTTATCATCAGTGCTAAATCGCTAGTCAAAATTCTATAATTTTCAAAAATTTATACGTCCTATATCTCGACAGCTAAGCAATTTACAATAAACGTCATACGAACTTTTCCTCTTAAAAAGATTCAATGAATTACCGATAAATTAATTCCAATGTAAAAATCTCAATGGTCTACAATGGTTGATGAAACTTTACAAAAAACAGTATGTTCTCAACTCAACATTGAGATTTACAATTGCATAACCTTGAAAAATATGTGAGTGTCCCATAAATAAGCGCCAAAATTTTAACCACGTGAGCAACTTCAAGCAACAGCTTCTATGTAATAAACTTTTTGAAAACTCACTTTTTGACCCGTGTTTTGTACCAATTGAAGTATCACTAACGCCTAAGAATTAAAGAAATACTTAAGTGTTAAGTACCAGATAGTGACGCTCCAGTGACGGGTAACAAAGATTTTAAATTAAAAACAATATTACATCCTCTTAAAAGCTAATATGTTTTTGAAAAAGTTGTTGGTTTTGATTAGCTAAACGCGTAGTTAAAATTTTTGCACGTATTTCCTAGACACCCTGTATAATAATGTTTTAAACTCGTCAAATTAAATCATCTTTTAGTTACAATCGTATTAGCCATTGTGTATTTTGTAATACTGTGTAACTATATCAACAAAAAGAAAAATATCCAGCTATTTCTTTTGTAAATTCTATTCTTAGCTCTCACATGTTTTTACTCTTTATTACTCTTGATTAATCAACCAATTTAGAAGGCTTTGATCTAGTGTTAAAGAAGTAATAATCGACTAATTTTACGGCACTCGTCCTTTATTCAATATTATACTGAAAAGTTTCCCGTTACGATTCTCTCCTATAAAAATGTCGAAATCCTCGCTCCCCGTATTTTCTGCGCCCACTCTGTACGGTGTTGTTCCTACACCTTTAAAAAATAGCATCATCAACGTGCCAACTTTCAGTTTGTATTGTATTTTTCTGTACCTCCGAGATATTTTTATGCCACCCACTGTCGCCGAAAACGCTCTGTCGACTAGGTTTCAAAGTTCCCACCATCAGAACTCATCCCGCACCCAACCCCGATATCTCAAGATAGATAGATCCCAAGTAGAAACTTAAAAGTAATAAAAAAAAAATTATGTAAAGTTATCTCAATGGACTCTGCGAAGCGCAGCTTAGGAAGAAATATCATTATTTGTGGCTGTTAATAATACTAAGTTAGTGAATGTACAGTATGATTATATTTAAGTTCAATAAAGTTTCAAAAAAAAAACAAATAAATTGTCAGCAATGTGTCTTACGCTGTATTTCGTTATCCATCACTAAAGGGTCCTATTTATGTGGAAAAAGGGCAGTATATTATTACTCGGTAGATTTTTATTGGGAAATTAATCAGTCTTTCAAAAATACGTTGAAAGAAACTTAGTAAAAATGGACACAAAAAAATAGATAGAAAAACAATTATACTCCATATAGTCATGCACGTCAGCTTTCGACAATGTCGTTATTTGAAAATGTCATCCTTTTCCTTAATTTTCATTTATATACAGGATGTTTCGCATAAGAGCCAACACAGAGAAAGGACATAGAGGGAAAAATCAATCTCAGTTATACTTGAACTTAGAAAAACCAAGTGTACCAAGAGCATTAATCAACAGTAAGTAGAGTTCAATTGAAGCATTTTAAAGGGATAAGGGATGATGCACCATTAAAATGTAATGGAATATTTTTACCCGTTGACGGATTTAAAAAAATATATTACTTTATTTTATGGGGAATTTAATTCTAAAAATTTAATAATCGTTTGCTGCCTATATCTAATATTAGATCGATGGTTTGCTGAGTGTTTTGAAAATGGCCGGGAAGTTTTCATTTAGCGAACAAACTGACATGCTGTTAGTGTTAGGTTTCTACGAAGGAAACTGCAGAAGAAGTGTTGAAGAATATCGCAGAAGATTTCCAAAACGTGTAATCCCCCATAGAAAAACATTTTCTAAAGGCGGTTTTCCACTAAACAGACAAAACAAAAACAAAACACAAACTTGTGTCGAATAAAACAAAACTATAACTTTTCGCAAACTTTTTGAAGACTGGCGTGTTTTGCGACAGTTGGAGTTTTGTTTTTCGGGTCCCTCTCGAAAGCGGTCACATCATAAGGTTTCAACGTGTTTTGAAACTCAAGTCTGTTTAGTGGAAACGGTCGTGTTCTGTTTTCTATTTAAGTGATCCAACCCAATATCTATGTTGGCGTTTTCGTCTTCCCAAAAACAATATTTTAATCATTAATGAATTATAGCTATTAAAAAATATATATGTGTACGGTTAAAGTGTTTACTTGGCTAGGATGCAAACTAAACAAGTAAACACTTTAACCGTACATATACCACGAACTCCATCGATGGATATCTGGGAAACCTCTCGAAGGAAATTGTGATGGTGTGATACGGACTGTGGAGCCTGCCAAGCTAAAATATTTTCAAGGTCATCGTATTTCCGGTTATACCGGAAGTTGATAATAACTGCCATATTTTAAATGGAACCCCCTGTATATTATTGCAAAAAAAATAGGGGTTTCCATTTAAAAATTTCGAATTTTCCACATATTCTGAACTTCATATTCGATAAAAAATTTTGACCACCCTGTATAAAAACTGGAAAATTTTTATGTCAAATTCGATAAAGTAGGTCTTCCTCTACAAAATGTCCAATTTGCACAAAAAAATTAACCGGGAAAACTAAATTTTGCTGAGAGTCTGCATCTGTCAATTTTTGTTTAAAAATCGAAATATCTCGGAAACGGTCAATCCTAAATATGGAGTGTTTGTGATGATATGTTTTCAACTTAAAAATGGATGATGTTTCCAAAAATGCAATAATATACAGGGGGTTCCATTTAAAATAAGAAAGTTAGTATCGACTTCCGGTACAACCGAAAGGACGATGACCTTGAAAATATTATAACTTAATGGGCCCCACGGTTTGTACCACACCATCACAATTTCAAAAAAATCCTTAAAGCGGTTTCCCAGATATTCATCAATGGAATTCGAGGACACTCTGTAGACACTTACTTTTTTTCCAAGGACTTCAGTATAAACCAGCCATAACTAAGAATAAAAAAATCTTCTCTAAACATGTTGGTTGGTTATTGGAAAAATGTGTTCTGACTTCTTCGCGACAACCAGTGGAAAAGGACCGAAAACTAAAACAAAACTCGAACAAAATGTAGCCCGCTTGATGGAAACGAGTTTTGGGTTTGTTTCAGTTTTGTTTATGTTTTTCAGGTTCTAGAAAACACAAACAGGACATAATCTAAACTGTCTGTTTAGTGGAAAACCGCTATAATGTTGAAAAACGAGCTCGAGAAGCAGGCAAGTTCTTCAGTAACATTCGAGAACGTGCTATTGCAATCAGGGCACAAGACGAATACAATCGAAGATTACCCACATATTAGGTAGTACTTGAATTCTATCTCGACAATCTGGTATTATCGCAAACTTCTGTGCAACGAGTGCTCAAACATAATCTACTACATCCATATCATATCCAAAAGCTGCAAGAATTGTTACTGAATGATTTGGTTAAACGAGTGAATTTCTGTCAGTATATTTTACATCAAGGCATTAATTTTCAAAAGAAAATTATCTTTACTGATGAAGCTTGTTTCACCCGCAGAGGTATTACAAATTTACATAACTAACATGAGTATTCCGATGTAAACCCTCATTCAGTACCTAACTCTTCGACATTTCCAACGAGAGTTTAAAATAAATGTTTGGATTAGTGTTACTGATCGGTATTTAATTGGTCCAGATATTTTAAAACTTAAAATATCTCCAAAACACTTCCGGATCTACTTGACGAGATGCCACTACAACTCAGATTGGAACATTTTAGTAATATTGTTAGAGACTTTTTAAACCACCAGTATTTAAATAAATGGATTGGAAGAGAATAATTGCCTACAAGTTTGACCACCACCATCACCAGGCTTCAACAAATGTGACTTCTTTTGGGGAACGTTACAATTCGTGTATTCCTCGCCAGGTGTGTCTCGAGCAGGATTGTGGAATCGCATTACGGATAAATGCAGATTCATTAGAAACAATCAGCAATTATTGGATAGAATAGACTTCAATTTTCGACAAAGAATAAATTTATGCCTGACAGAAAACGCTGATTATTTTGAACAATTTCTAAACTTATCAGTGCAAATTGTATGTTATTTCTGTTGTTTTTCTATTAAATTATTCTTATTCTACCTAACCTAACTTTTGAATTTAATTAAAATGTATTTTCCACTATCAAAAATATTTTGGCATAGTCTTTCCGAATTCGACTATGTATATTTTTATTCTTAATAAAACAATTCTGGCTTATCGATTTGGTCTAAATATAAGCATTGCAAATAAATAGGTAATCCTCTGGGATGAAATGAATACATATTCGGGGATTTGTAAAGAATTTGCATTACTATTTATAGAATGTTGATTAAATCAAATCAGTATTTTGTACCACATGAAGTTATCTTTGCAGATGGCTGATCCTATATTAAAAGAATCGTATAGATATAGTTGATATAGCAGTATTAGATTTGTACAAATTCCAACTAAAGAATTACGAGTATATTTGACAACAAATTTGTGACAGAGGTATCATAATTTACCGTTTCTAACACTCAAACATACAATATATAAAAAAATGGGATGACATAGAACTTTCCAGATTGAACTTTTTCATAGAGAATAGACCAAGGACATTTAAATAAAGGGGACTTATTTATTTACATTTCTAGATGAAGCCTGGTCTATTCACAGTCTAAGTGTATCATTGTTGTCAGCTGTATAATTATACTGGAAATGTACTTAATATTTTTATCGCAATTTTCATCACAATTGTGAAAATTATTATTATAGGATAGTATTATTAAGTTATGCATACAATATTGTTAAATTCTGTACATATTAAACTATTTTTCATTTTTCATATTTGCCATGTTTGAAGACTTGGCAACTACGCAATAATTTGTAGCGTGTTCCTCGTTCGTTCTGCCGTGGTTGGCAGAATATGGCGTCTCTTGTTAGAAAATAGTTGTGATTTTAGTAAGTGAAACGTGATTAGTGTTTATACATGTATTTTGGATAAACTTTTAAGGTGTGAATATGGTTAGACAGTCCAGAATTTGTAAGAAATTGGATTATAAACATCCACATCAGCTATCCTTCCACAGGTAAGCGTGCTTGAAGGTGACTTTGGAATGTATATGCAACTGTGGCCATTATCGTGCGTGTGGGTAACTTTTATTTGAATAACGGTAAAATTTTATAAAACTGACTTGGTATATTTTTTAAATTTTTGCTGAGGTAGTAAGAAAACAATAATATGAACCACGTTTGGCCATTAAAATCAAAGGAAAATGCTGCACCACAAATAAGTTACAGACATTATTTATATTTAATATAATTATAGGTATTTCAATGTTATCCCTTATACCCAACATTACAAATTTTAATCATTCACCATTTTCATTTTCCTCTACGACAAAAACCTTTTCAAAAATATATTTACAATTTTACTAAATGCACGAGCATAAAAACTGAATAAATAAAACAGCAAAAATATGGTGGTGGTTCACTTACACATAAAAATACCGAAGATGCAATCAACTGAAAGTTGCATGCATTCAACCATTTGATGTTCTCCTTTGGGAATATATTTTTATGTCTCACTGAAAATTTGCCTCAGTATTCTAAAAGTGAAATGTGAACGTTTTTAGGATGCTTGGGGATGGTGCAACAAGAAAGAAATGGTTACAGTTATTGGGATTCCAAGAAGTTATAAAAATGTTATATATATTTATTATAAAAATACTGAGTAGCTGTTGAAATATATTGACTTAGGACTATAAAATATTTTATTTTGACCCTTCCAAAACGTACGACATTGGAGATGTAATCGCGCGCATCAGTTGGATGAAAATAAAGCCCTCTGCTTTCCCCTTGTCTAGCTTCACCCAACATATGAGATAGACTGTGACATGCATAGTCCCCTTTATTTAAATGTCCTTGGAATAGACTATTTTCCTTCTATACAAGATGTTTTCTCAATCCTTGTCTTGTCATACATCTAGGTCCTCGAAATAAATTCGTATCTACGTATATGTAGGTACAATTTATTAAAGTTCAATGTACAATGACTGAAAATCATTTTTGGAGAACTTGCGGATGCGTGGGTACGACGTTTCCGGTCATAAATTTAATGTTATTTAACTGAGCTGGTTCTGTTACGCTTGGAGGTATCAATTCAATATCAATACTATCACTTTCGATATTAATTTATCAGATTTATTGGGAATAACTGTAAAAATTATCCATACCGTACAAAACTGTATTCTGTGCAAAATTTTGGTATTTATGATTGAATTTATGTTCGTTCAGTGAACATTTTTCGAGATTGTCGTAAAAAAATAAATCGTTATCGTGTATTTGTTTTATTATCTCTGAGGAAAATTGGAGAAGCACGACTACTAAAAACATTACGCAGGCATTTTTTTTGGAATTTAGTCGATTATGATCAACAAGATTACATTTTATTTAAAACTCTCGAACAAAAAAATTCCACAAATTTTTTTGTGAAACGATTGGTTTTCTCTAAAATATCTCTATATTGCCATAAATTTGTTTTAAATTAAAGAAAAATAGTAATTCGGAAATAATCCGTTTTCCGAATAATGTCGAAGAAACCTTTTTTCTGAGAAATATCCATGGCGTCTAAATTCTAGAGATCGTAGTGGGCAGTGGATCCTAGTATTTCCGCCACTGACTGCCACTAATAGACCTTTTTAATAGTGACGTCACATACGCCGAATAACAGGCAACCCCATGGTGCAAATGCACATTGTCATGAAAAATGTCTCAATATATTTACTAGATCGATTTTCGACATTATGTACTTTGGACATAAGTGCCAAAAAAATGGCTTCTTTGTCATGACCTTAAATATCGCGATATTCTGGCAATATTAGAAATATTTAAGAAGTTTCAAACCACAAGTAACAAACTAATAGAATTATAGAATTTATATATTTAAATTTATAGAACAATATTGACTTTTATAGTAATTAATAAATTAAAATTATATCAATGGTACTGAGCATGCGCATTAAAGATAATTTCATGTAAGAGAAGTAGCCTCGCAATAGGATATCATTGAAGGAAAGTTTGGTTATGGTGAAGAGTACGTCTATAATAAACTACTTGAAAAAAAACACTCGAAAACACACTGTCACAGTACAACACCAAGAAAAACAATAGTAGTACTTAGTAGAACTAGAAAATGCCAAGATTAAACAGAACAAGAGAAATAACGCTAATGATGACAGCGATAGCATGTCAACAAGAGCTCACCTGCGTATGAGGCTATTCTTTCCGAGTATGAGCATTAGGAATAACACGGCTAATGTTAAATTTTTACTTTATTTACATTTAGGAATACTCTTTTATATATTTTTTTGTAAATTTTAAGCACATTACTGTATCTATTTTATGAAACACGGGTTGGTTGTTCTTAAATACTCCCCAATCCTTATAAAAATAAATAAAATTGAAGTTGTTTTTTCGGTGTGTACAATTCCAACTATGACAATTTGTTGCGGGTTGCCTAGATATGTGACGTCACGCTAAAAGAGTTTATTGACAGCTCCAGACATAGGCATAGGTATACTTCAAGGACATTTAAATAAAGGGGACTATGCATGTCACAGTCTATCTCATATGTTGGGTGAAGCTAGACAAGGGGAAAGCAGAGGGCTTTATTTTCATCCAACTGATGCGCGCGATTACATCTCCAATGTCGTACGTTTTGGAAGGGTCAAAATAAAATATTTTATAGTCCTAAGTCAATATATTTCAACAGCTACTCAGTATTTTTATAATAAATATATATAACATTTTTATAACTTCTTGGAATCCCAATAACTGTAACCATTTCTTTCTTGTTGCACCATCCCCAAGCATCCTAAAAACGTTCACATTTCACTTTTAGAATACTGAGGCAAATTTTCAGTGAGACATAAAAATATATTCCCAAAGGAGAACATCAAATGGTTGAATGCATGCAACTTTCAGTTGATTGCATCTTCGGTATTTTTATGTGTAAGTGAACCACCACCATATTTTTGCTGTTTTATTTATTCAGTTTTTATGCTCGTGCATTTAGTAAAATTGTAAATATATTTTTGAAAAGGTTTTTGTCGTAGAGGAAAATGAAAATGGTGAATGATTAAAATTTGTAATGTTGGGTATAAGGGATAACATTGAAATACCTATAATTATATTAAATATAAATAATGTCTGTAACTTATTTGTGGTGCAGCATTTTCCTTTGATTTTAATGGCCAAACGTGGTTCATATTATTGTTTTCTTACTACCTCAGCAAAAATTTAAAAAATATACCAAGTCAGTTTTATAAAATTTTACCGTTATTCAAATAAAAGTTACCCACACGCACGATAATGGCCACAGTTGCATATACATTCCAAAGTCACCTTCAAGCACGCTTACCTGTGGAAGGATAGCTGATGTGGATGTTTATAATCCAATTTCTTACAAATTCTGGACTGTCTAACCATATTCACACCTTAAAAGTTTATCCAAAATACATGTATAAACACTAATCACGTTTCACTTACTAAAATCACAACTATTTTCTAACAAGAGACGCCATATTCTGCCAACCACGGCAGAACGAACGAGGAACACGCTACAAATTATTGCGTAGTTGCCAAGTCTTCAAACATGGCAAATATGAAAAATGAAAAATAGTTTAATATGTACAGAATTTAACAATATTGTATGCATAACTTAATAATACTATCCTATAATAATAATTTTCAAAATTGTGATGAAAATTGCGATAAAAATATTAAGTACATTTCCAGTATAATTATACAGCTGACAACAATGATACAATTAGACTGTGAATAGACCAGGCTTCATATAGAAATGTAAATAAATAAGTCCCCTTTATTTAAATGTCCTTGGTATACTTTAATATTTATTCTGAAGACCACAAAACATAAAAAATTTTATTAAAAACAAAGTAGCTTAATACTTTATTTAAATTCTACTCATTTCATTACATGGTGAATTATTTTAATTGTATGACAGTGGTTTTATTAATTATCTCACTAGTTCTATTATTTATTCTTGTTTTTTATTGTGTATGCTTGACCCACAATTTAATTAATAATTTTAATACGTGTTTTTATTATTATTTATCGTATAGGCTTGAAGATTTTAAATAAAATCGAAATGTTAGCTTAGTCAGGAAATTAAGACCCTTATTTCTTATTTATCCCATCAGAAAAATCAGTAGCATTATACAAAGGTACAATAACCATTCATTACGGCTTTTTGAAATGTTATGAACCAGACTTAGAAAACACCATATAGAAGGCGTTGGACCACCATTTTCCGAAACTAGAATTGAAACGCTGCTCACTAAGATGACTGACTGCACATTTTCAAGTTCACTAGCCAACAGACTTACTTCCCCTCGGCTGGGATAAAAAAACAGCTTTATTACACAACAAACCGTTCTTTGGTATTTGTAACGCAAACACAACCTTTCATAAAAACTGCTGAGGGACTCCAATTACACACGTACATGTAAACCTATCCTAAGACAACATGCGTGTGTACCTGTTTACTGAGCGGTACAACAAAGCCAGAGGCGGTCGGCGGTAATCATGAATTTCAGGAATGTGCGCGGTTTTACGGCTTTGGCTGTTTTCCTGCTCTCAAACGCGAAATCATCAAGTCTCGGCTGTAAAATTTACAGGTTTATTCAACGGGTGAAAATAAAAAAATACTCGGATTGCACTTCCGACAGTTCATTGACGGTATTCGGTGTTCTCCACTGATTCATTCCGTAACCCGCCGTACCATGTACACTATGCAGGCGTCAGCATTCTAGGTCATCTCCAGTTTCACGTGTAGTTTAGTAATTGGAACCTGCGGCGCGCAGATTGTTAGCCTTGCGGAATTCCTCTGCAAATTTCCAATGCAAGTGCACCTCTACTGCAGAAACTGTAGCAGAGATTTAAAAGAACATGCATACGTTATCAACAAGGTTACTACTCATCACAAGCCGCTGCTGCCTTACCACACAAAAAAGCAACAATGAAAAAAAATTTTTTTGTTTCTGTTTTCTTTTGGGACATTTATTCCGAATTAAATGAAACTCCATCTAGTTGAAACCAGTTAAAATGGTTTGGTCTTCATGATGACTGCCTACCAACTTTTTTGTCCCATAGTTAACTCAAATCAACAATTTACTTTTTTGAAACACTAGACTTATACAGGGTGTCCGGTAAGTACCTCCTAATATCTCGGAGTTATGGGGGGTCAAAGGGGTACCTAGAAATTAACGTTTAGGGTTATAACTTTGAAACCACCCTGTATATTTTAATAAAATTTTCGTACNTGCCAAAATTTTGAGAAAAATTGTGATAGGGCCAGTCCGTTTCTGGACACCTGATAATAGCAAAAAGTTGATTTTAGCATCAAATCGTAGAGCTCCATGTGTAATACAACGTACGAAAATTTTATTAAAATATACAGGGTGGTTTCAAAGTTATAAAACTAAACGTTAATTTCTAGGTACCCTTTTGACCCCCCATAACTCCGTTAGGGGGCACATTAGGAAACAAAATTATAGGAAGGGCTAGTTTTATTTTGACCTCCCCTATACACTCCCGAGAGATTAGGTACTTACCGGACACCCTGTATACAGGGTGAGTCAGTTTTTTGTAGACAAACTTTAACAGGAGATAGAACAAATGTTTTTAAAAAGAAAAGTTCCTATAAACATATGTCGTAGAAGGTTTCGTTTCCGAGATACAGGGTGTTGAATATAATTTTCTGTTCTCGAATTTTCATTATAACTTATAAACGGATGCTTAGATTTTTTTCATGTTTGGGGGATAATGCCTATTAATTAAGGGGCATAAAACGAGCGGTAAGAATGTTCGAAATTTTGCACAGTGTCGGAGTGGACGGGGTGCTCAACCCCTTTCTTAAACAGAACTTCTACGTGAATGACTATTTAAAAAAAAACTGTTATTTTCAATATCTACATACAGTTTAACAAAAATAATGTCCCTTCTTCAGTTTCGAAATTCCTGTGCGTTTCCGAGATGTACTAAATTAATTTATTTATTATCAATTATCGGCTAAATATTTAATTCTTTCAACGAAACCTACCTAAATATGGTTTGTTAAGGATTCTAAAAAGCCGAAATATCTTATTCTTTATCTCTTTCCAATGTAGTCAAAATAAATATTTGTTATGTCAAGCCATACTCAAATACAAGACTTTTATAAGTTGAAATCTGTTTAGTACACTAATTTTAACAATCCTTATTTATTATGTGCTGCGTAAATACTAATGTACTACAACTAAATTACAAAAAAAACATTGTTGTTAATGTTTATGGAGAAATTTTTTGAATTTATAACAACTTCTTAAATCTTTTTGGCAACTGCACAATAATGTATTGTATGTATGAAATGTAACAGATTTCAACTTAAAAAAGTCTTGTATTTGAATATAGCTTGATATAACAAATATTTATTTTGACTACATTGGAAACAGATAAAGAATAAGATATTTCGGCTTTTTAGAATCCTTAACAAACTATATTTAGGTAGGTTTCGTTGATAGAATTAAATATTTAGCCGATAATTGATAATAAATATATTACTAAATTTAGGATTACAAAAATCAATATAACTCGGAAACGCACAAGAATTTCGAAACAGAAGAAGGGACATTATTTTTGTTAAACTGTATGTAGATAACGAAAATAATATACATTTTTTTAAATAGTCATTGGCGTAGAAGTTCTGTTTAANAACAATCCTTATTTATTATGTGCTGCGTAAATACTAATGTACTACAACTAAATTACAAAAAAAACATTGTTGTTAATGTTTATGGAGAAATTTTTTGAATTTATAACAACTTCTTAAATCTTTTTGGCAACTGCACAATAATGTATTGTATGTATGAAATGTAACAGATTTCAACTTAAAAAAGTCTTGTATTTGAATATAGCTTGATATAACAAATATTTATTTTGACTACATTGGAAACAGATAAAGAATAAGATATTTCGGCTTTTTAGAATCCTTAACAAACTATATTTAGGTAGGTTTCGTTGATAGAATTAAATATTTAGCCGATAATTGATAATAAATATATTACTAAATTTAGGATTACAAAAATCAATATAACTCGGAAACGCACAAGAATTTCGAAACAGAAGAAGGGACATTATTTTTGTTAAACTGTATGTAGATAACGAAAATAATATACATTTTTTTAAATAGTCATTGGCGTAGAAGTTCTGTTTAAGAAAGTGGTTGAGCACCCCCTCCACGCCGCCACTGTGTAAGTTTTTGAACAATCTTCTCGCTTGTTTTATGCCCCTTAATTAATAGGCATTATCCCCTAAACATGAAAAAAATCTAAGCATTCGTTTATAAGTTACAATGAAAATTCGAGAAAAAAAAATTATATTCAACACCCTGTATCTCGGAAACGAAGCCTTCTACGACATATGTTTATAGGGACTTTTCTTTTTAAAAACATGTGTTCTATCTCCCTTTAAAGTTTGACTACAAAATACTGACTCACCCTGTATAAGACCATTATAAAATGCAGACATTATAAAAGATAAAAAGCATCTGTTAATATCTTAACAATTCAAAACCGAAAAGCACAGTTTCTCGTATCCTTATAAAGTATTTCTGAACTCAGAATGATTAAATCTGTGGAAAAAATTGAACAAAAATGATAAGTTTATTATGTTGGCAACAACTTTTAATGATTACATTTTATGAAATGTCTGAAGTATTTAGACCTCATGCACACAACAACATAGTTAATTATTCATGTCCTCAAACAATTTTAATATATTGGTGGCAAATTTCGTTTTGTTTCGTTTCAAAAGGTCTCCAAAATGCCATATTGTGATAATATTAGTAAACAAAATATCCCTCTTATTTCTCCCTTTCGCAATTGTAATACGAATGATTGATAGAAGGTGCCTATAATAAATTAAAATTGCCTGAATCACACCAAATTCCGCATTGCTGCACTGCACTGCTGGGAAATATATCAACCACTTGCCATCTGCTGTGATTTATTGCCCAATAGACCAATGCAACTGTGATCGTTTTCCTTTGCCCGCGCTCGCATTCTTCAACTGAGCGTATACATTTCTATTGCCTCCACGTTCAGTTCGGCCAGACCTGTATATGGGTATGGCTAAATAAATATGGGAACAAGTTTTTCAAATATTTCAATGCCGAGTTGCTGCGTCAGCGACCGAACCTGGTAGATACTATCAATCTGTTGGTTCTTCAATTGATATCGGAAAAACTATACCAAAAGTTTGTCGCAACGTTGCTCTTGTACCCCGTTCTTTTTATAAACTCAGGAAGGGCGTTTTTTTCAGGATTACATAGAGATAAACCAGACATTTTGTACGTGCGTCATAATAATAATTTACAACCACTTCCCCATATAGGCTCAGTTACCCCCTCATTGTTAAAACCCGTAGTAACTCGACGCCGTGTACAGCTAGTGGCTTCTAAGCCTTTGTCGACGGCGATTATTCTATCGGAGAAAAATACTCAAATAACCCTGCATTATAAAGCAACAACAGGTGCTTCGACCCACAGGCCAACGATGAGAAAATTCTATTTATAGGGAGGCCGTGCGCTATATGGCTGGTCGGTTCTAATTTTGCCGATATGTTGGCCGCAGAGCCGTTCGCGTTTCAATCTCGTCGGCGCGTTGCGAAAACTACACTGAGAGAAGGTGATAAATGTATCGAGTTTCGAGTTCAAGTACCGCCATTCGCAACGGAAATCTCATTGGAAAGTGATTAGAATGTTTTTTATTTATTTTTTATTTGTTTCAAATACATGACTATCTAGTTACAACCAATTACAGGGTAGGAAGTTAATTAATTACATAACAAAAAGCAAAAAACCTACATAATAAAAAAACACCCGATCTCCCCCTCCGAAACCCAACAACTTATTTATTGTTGGACTATTTTCTCGCATTGGTAGCTTCTCTGGCGCGATATTCAGGCGCGTAATGTAACATGGGACACCCTGTAGATATCGATACAGTAAAACTCCCCAAAAATATCAATACATATTTACGTTCACAACACATACTCAGAAAACGCGTAGATGTAGAAAAAAATTAAATGGGAATGTGACGAAAACAATAATTAATAAAAAACAGAAAACATATACATGAGAAAAGTAAAAAACCGAAGAATGACATTTTTATACAATTGAACAAGTTTCTCGGTGCAGGAAAAGTTATTACTTATTTTGTTTTCCCACCTATTTGCTCGTGATCTGTAAACACACCAGCACAACGTGTGACATGCCATCGCTTTATCTCCCATGATTACGCACAGCCTTTAATTCCGACCACCTATGATAAGAGAAGTCAATAAAATTAATCACTTGCGACCGAACCAATTAAAATATCCACCTCTTGCGCGAGTCGCAAAAAATTATTCCGCCAGAACATCGGGCAATGCGTAACGGAGATTTTGACGCACAACAAAAGTTTAAAAGGGATTTATTTAGCAAAGCCGGGTTATTTACGTAACATTCTACCCCCTCACCTTTTGCTCCTTTCGTATTAAAAATTTTTTTTGTGATTTCAAAATCGTACTTAGAAAAACAACGATTTGCAGGTACAAGACAAAATTATATATTCGTTTGACAGAATTCCCTGGACATTTTTACATACTTTCTTTAACATTATCGTGATGTCAGGTTTAAATGGTTATATCTCTAATAATAAGGAAGATATAGGAAAAAGAATATTCTAATAATTAACTCTTTAGGCTATTTTGGTCATATCTATATATCTATTAAACCATATTAATCAATAAAGAAATAAATTTTATATTCAACCCAATCTGCATATAATAAATCATCAATGAAGCATATAAATAACATTGCACTAAATACAGTACCTTGTGGTACACTTGTAGTAACTATTATTTTCTTAGATACCTATTTTATTATTTATTTTACTTTTTTTACCTCTATTGCTTAAATACAAGTCAAATTACCGATATGTATTTTCGCTTACCTACTCTAAAATATAACTTATGTTTTTATTAAAATGTCTATTTCATAGGCTTCATGTTATTTAAGAAAACTGTTATATAAATTAGACAGTATCTATTTTGGTTTGGGTGAATTGTATATCCACGGAGATTTTTGGCTTTTTGGCTTTCAAATATCTCTAAAATTTTTCTATGCGCTTAAAAAAAACGTGGGCTTAACTTTTGGCGGCACAATATATTTAAAAAATTCGAAAAATGTCATATTTTTCTTCCTATTTAATTACGTATCTTTTCAAGAGTTGATTTTAGGCCAAAATGGAAGAGGAAAAAATGTTTGCAATTAAATTTTTTACAAAACATGACTAGTTACAAATCGAATGAATCATGAGTATTATGGTAAAAATTGAAAAAATCGCAAATATGGGGTTAAAAAACAATACTTTGTAGGGAATTTTTTTGGAGTATTTAGATTGGGTATAGGACCTTTATACTTGGCTCAAGAAAACTTCATGTTATGTAGAATCATCACATCAAATTTCATCAAAATCGGTTTGATAGATTTTGCATAATTTTGCAATCCAAATTTTGAAAAAAAAATTGCAAATTTTCAAAATTTTGCTCAGCAAAAACCAAGGCCCTTAGACACTTGAAAATTTAATCACATATAGAAGGGCTCTCAAGCTTTCAAACGCTTATTGAAAAATTCGAATCCGTCAATTAAGAGAGCTCTGTCGCTTGTTTAAACATTGGTCGAATTTTTGCACTTGTAAACAATTAGAATAACTTTGTGAATATTCAACCAAATTAAATTTTTTAAACAATTTCATATTCCAGAACCAGAATTATTAATAATTATGCTTTGCAGTGCAATTTTGCGCCAAATCATATTGGGAAAGACTGACTGGTTTTGATAAATCAATTTATATGTGGCAATATAATCTGCAAATTATTTGTAAACAGCAACGAGTTCAAGCACTTTTTCTAAACAAGGCATTGTGTTTGTAGGCTTAAATTCTTCTACATTTGTAGTATTAGATACTTTTTGTATGGCAATTTAAATTTAAAAATAATAGGTATACAGGGATATTCAGGTTTTTACTTTAACAGCGGGTTCTAATATAAAAAAAGAAAAGAACCTGCATCGAAAAATGTTTGGTTTTCGACAAACAGGGTGATAAATGTAACGCTTCAAAATCACGTTTTATTACATATCTTCAAAAATAAACAAGATACAAGTTTGAAATTTGGATGATATCATCCTTATGAAAAGGTCAGCTACCACAACTTTGAAGTTTCTACGTCAATCCAGAGGCGTAGAATAGGGGTGGCCTATGCAATGTTCTTGGTTATATTTATTAAATACCGTCTATAATTTGTATATATGACTGTTATTTTTAGTGCAGTATTCACACATAATAATCTAATAATAAAAAATATAATCAATTCACTTACCTGGGAACTTTGTTTTGCTAGTATTTTATCAGGAGATCGACTGAAATAGAGGGGGGGTGGCAATGGCATTTTTCTGCATGAATCAAGTCAGCCTTTAGATAATGTAGGCGGACCTGTTATTTTTCCTCTTCCCTCCAATGAAAAATTATATTTGGCAAAGGTCTGCTCTAAAATTATATAAACGACAGTCATTTGACGATTATAGACTGTGTTTAAAATGTACCTGTGTTGCATATTTTGTATAAGCCACAAAAATTAACAGTTTATTCAATTTTATACACTTTCATTTCTGGCGTTGGAAATACTATCTGCATGAGGATTTTTTAAAAGTTGCTCCGCTAGCTTTGGTCAAGTGTATTTTTATTTACTTTCCTATTTCGCCCATTTCCCGTCGCGAATTAGAAAACGCTATGTTCGGGAAATGGGAATGAAAATTTAATTTTTTGACGGGCGTAGTTAGCGTAGTTAGCTATTTTTATATCGCGTCCTATACAAATACAGTATCTATGATAGCAAACATTTGATATATTTTTCTAAATATACAGAACAGAATAGGTTTGTAGAAATCCTAAAACGATAGTTTGTTATAAATATAATACACTAGACACAAAAATTAAAGGATAAAAAAAATCTTAAATTTTTGGTGTGCTGTAACTTGGAAAAATGGTCGTAGAGCAATCAAGTCAATTGAAGTTTGAAATTTCTAGTTTCAGGACCTGAAAATCAAACATTTTTATCTTCGACCTTTAGAAATATGTAATAAGAAATTTAGCGGAAAAAATTTCAAAATGTTTGCCTTACTTTTAAAAGATCCACGAGCTTCAATACATTTTTTTTTGGCAATCCCACCTGTCACCTTTTTCAGTTTGGTTCATCCTATTTAACCGTTCATTTCGTTTTTCCGTTCATTTCCACGAGAAAACAGTAAAGTACTTTTTTTTCGTTTTCAAAAGACCTACAAAACTAGCCCTCGAGTGTAAAAAAATATTGATTATACTCGTCTTTTACATCTAACACCAATTAACCAACCTGTAACCAATCTTCCCCCCATTTTTATGACTATGGAAACTAATATGTTATTGTACATAATATTTAGCATCTATAGTGATAAATTCAGCTTACCGAAACAAAAAGTCGCGAAATGGTCATTTCCCAGCTCTTTTTCCTGGCCTGTATGGTCGTTCAAGGTAAAGAATTGCGTATATAAGGATACAAACTTTTTTTTCTAATTAAAGCTCGTGGAAGCCATTTGTGCGTCAGAAAACTCAGAGAACCTTTTTCAATTAATTTTTACATTAACATTTGAAAATAAGGTGGAAACCGCTGTCAAAAAAAGCATTGCGAATATTGTCAAAAAAATTTAATTTTTGCAACTACTTTAAAAATAGTTACGTAACTGCAACAAGAAAAATATAATCACCATAAGAAAACGTTTTATTTATGGGAAATATCATATCTGACTCGTCTTTTACATCCAACACAATGAGCAGATCTAGTAACATGTTTCTAACAAATACCAATGCACTCTTTCTGATTGAGAACAACATAAATTTGGCAAAACTTTGGAATATTGCTTTATTTGCTCTTACACTTAGCATTAAACATGTCATTTAGGCTGTTAGCTAACAGAATCCAATATTCCAATTAATGATCAACAATCCTTATTTTTATTTTGAACCTAACACGTTTACGTAAGTTTGCGCCAAAATCCTGGTAGACCTTGAATATTGGAAAACCAATTATGGCATGAATGGATGACAAAGCAAACGATATCAATTCGATTCGATATCGATAAGCCCTTTTGATCTAGTTGCGACCTTCGCATCCACAAGGCATTAAAGTAATTAAAAGAATATTATTTATGATTGTTGTACAATGCTTCAGTTAAATTTTTTATCTTGATGAGATTAATCTTAATCCCTTGTTTAGATATACAGCAATAAATTTATTTGTACAGGCTTCAGAGAATAGGAAAAGTAAGATTTGTTAGGTATTTAAATACGTTAACTTTAATCCAGACAATGTTTAAAATATATATATTGTTTCATAGAACCCACAAAAAAATTATATAAAACTTATACTGCAACAGTTGTTACTTTATGGTACCCCAAAGATCAATGTGGAGCCCCTGATCATGAAAATATTACTATAAATGAATGAATTGAAGTTATCAGTATATCTTCGACTATCGCGTCGTATTCCAAGATATAAGTTGAATAATTAAATTGATTTAGGTATGATTGGATTCAGGTGTAGGGTGAAAAAATGAAACGAAGCCGTAAGGTATTTTGCTTTGTTTTCAAAATGTCAAAACAACATTTTGAAAACAGGTTTTATAGTCCAGACGGTATCTGTTTCAAAAAGTCCATATTTGGGTGAATCGTATATCCACGGAGATTTTTGACTTTTTGGCTTTCACTAGAAATGAACATTTTTCTATGTGCATAAAAAAACGTGGGCTTAACATTTGGCGGCACAATATGTTAAAAAAAATCGAAAAATGTCATATTTTTCTTCTTATTTAATTATGTATCTTTTCAAGAGTTAATTTCAAGCGAAAATGGTAGAGGAAAAAAATGTTTGTAATTAATTTTTTATAAAATATTACTACATAGTTACAAATCGAATGAATCATGATTATTATTGTAAAAATCGAAAAAATCGCCAAAATTGGGGTTAAAAAACAATACTTTTTAGGGAATTTATTTGGGGTCTTTAAATTGGGTTTAGGACCTTCATACTTGGCTCAAGAAACTTCATGTTATATAGAATCATCACACCAAATTTCATCAAAATCGGTTTGATAGATTTTAGATAATAATTTTGCACAAATGACTGACACAATGACAATATTTCATAGGTAGCCTACGGTACGTACCTCAAGGATCAACGTTGAGACCCTGATCATGAAAATATTACTATAAATGTATACATTGAAGTTATCAGTACATCATCGACTATCGCGTCATATTCCTAGATATAAGTTGAATAATTAAATTGCTTTAGGTATGATTGGATTCAGGTGTACGGGTAAAAAAATGAAACAAAGCAGTAAGGTATTTTGTTTTATTTGATAAATGTCATAACAACATTTTGAAAACAGGTTGTAGCTCTAAATGACAATATTTCATAGGTAGCATTAGTAGAGGAGAGAATTTGTTTACGTAAACTTAACATGAGAAAACATATCCATTGAAAATAATCAAGAGGATTGTTACATTATTTAAAGGATAGTAGTTATTGATCGACTATGTTACGTATTCTTGTGGTTCGTGCTACGTCTTCAACCAGAAAACATAATAAACAAAATACGAAAGGATTAGCTTTTCTTACTATATGTATATTCTTGCACGTAGTATAGTATTGCGGATTTTGACCTGGTAAAATCACACACGGAAACAGCAGCCACGCGCCAAAGCATTGTCGAAAAAGATTAACTCATTATAAACAAGTTTTATTTTTTTTGCAGATTATTAAAAATCATAGTAAAAGGTCCGAATTGTGCTTCGAAAATCTCAGATTTCTTCCAGTGTTTACATGAATCTGTGCTAAGTTAAAGGAAATTTTAAAAAATTCAGATATTAATCGCGAAAATAAATCAAACCTTTGTCAGTGCCGAGCTGTTACATGAGGACGCCGTAAGTGCTAAAATAAAAGAAATTTTAAAATTTCTTCAACAAGAAAAACCCACAAAAGTTGAAGTATATTATTAGTCATACATACGTATGTTCTGTTTTACGCACTTTTACATTTAATTCCTTGCGTTCACCTTTTACACACCTTGAAATATGTCTGTAACCAATTTTCCAATTAGACCAGGACCAACTAAAATTCGCAATACTGTAAGTCGCGCTGTTAAAGCTGGATTAACGATACACGAACCTCACATTGATAAGGCCTATATCTAACCACAGCCGCCGACGTGTTCCAGGTGAGGGTTTCCTTTAACCCCTTCCACCCTCCCAACCCCACAGAGGATCTCGTCGGGCGGCCGCGCACCTAATTTAAAATATACACAGTGTTCCATTTTCCTAAAAATGCTATTAATCTACAATGACCGATCAGCGCGTTTGGACAAAACGGGTTTCTTAAAGCACAATTATTATTACTTAAATATGACCATAAACAGCATAGTGGTTGGTGTCGATGGGGTGAGGGTGGTGATGAAGATACACTTATTTATTTCTAGAAGCACTTGTACCGGTTTCTAACGATTGTTTTATGGAATAGAAAATATATATATAGTTACAGCCTGCGAAAAAGTACGTGCAACAGATGGAACGAATTCTGTTATAAGCTTAGGAAAGTTATTGCCGGAATAAGTAGATTTTTCTTAGTAACGGTAATTTAGGAAAATAGGGGCAAGTGGGTTGATTTTGTCATAATATTATACAAATTATTCTTAATTGTATCTACATGAGAAGTAATAGGAGCATTTCCAAAGGTTAATAAGATGATAACAAAATATTCGGTTGCAACAAGCTGTTAATCATCCTCAGGATTAATGAATAACGATAACTTAATGTTATGACAGCTATTTTCAAGAGTCACGGAGAACCAGAAACAAAATTATTTCAGTTTCCTTCTAAAAAAAGAAATGAACGACTTTTCTCAGCAGCACCTTCCCTTCACTCAACTCATAAAGAAAATCTTCGTCGTATGCACACTTTTTGGCAGGCAGTGTATGCAGCGGGACAGCCGGAGAGGACGGCAATTATTTCATAAATTAACCTCATATTCTCAAGATATGCGTGAGTCACCGGGTTAATTCAAATTTATGAGGAAAGGTTTGTCGGAAGAGAAAATTGTGTCGTAAAGTTCGACGTTTTAGTGGGTTCGATCGGCAAAGGGATGCTAATTACAACCCATAGCGGTGGCTAGGTGGTGCAAGAGAAACGTGTGACATAATTCTAGTTTTTTTAACAACCGTGTATTAAAGAAAAATCTATTATTTATGAAACAATTGAAAAACGAAGTGGCTTTATTTTTACTTATTTTTTTTGCAAAAAAAATGTATTATAATGTCGTATGCAACTAAAAAATAACACATTCAAGTTTAACCATCATGTTAATAATTTTATATTTATTATCAAATATTGGAAACAAAATTAATTATTTAAACTGTCCCATCAACACTTGCACACAGTTCCAACTTTTTTTTAATTTTTTGTAATAATTTAGTGAAATATTAACAACATTTTCTATGTCTAATTTTCTTCTTCAGTAATCCCACATTATTTCGAACCTTCATACTTTTATCGGTTCAAATATCCCCATAATAAAAATCCATAACATAGCCACACAAAAAAAAGTGTGTACTCTTCATGCGACATATGTTATCCGTAGTATTTTTGCCTCCTACAATACATAAAAATGTTTCCCCTCCCCCTCCGAACATGAATCTGCGATCAGAATTAATGGTTCTTCTTCTAACCTCAAAAAGAACAGGTCAATTTAGGTCAGATATCATGAATTTACAAAAACAGGTTGGTATGCGGGGGTTTTCGAGATCGCTGATCATGTATCCGAGGTCAATTTTGCAAAATTCAAAATGGCGGATTCAAGATGGCCGACCAAATTTTCAAAAAATAACAGATTCGTGCCAAATTTGGTATAAGGGGGTTTTCGGAATCGCTGATCACGAATTCGAGGTCAATTTTGTAAATTTCAAGATGGCGGCCGACTAAACTTTCAAAAAATAACACATTCGCGCCAAATTTGGTATACGGAGGTTTTCGAGGTCACTGATCACGACCCAAGAACTGATTTACAAAATTCGTTTTTAAAAATTTAGGTAATCAATTACCTATGTGTATTACCTGATATTAGGCAGAAAACCCGTAAATAGACCTTTTACAGAAAAAATAACATGATATAGCCGAAAAAAATAAGTTGGGTAAACAAAAATATTACAAAATGAATTTCGCAATTCTGACCACGAAAGAGCGACCCCGAAAACCCCCGTATACCAAATTTGGCGCGAATGTGTTATTTTTTGAAAATGTGGTCGGCCATCTTGAATCCGCCATCTTGAATTTTTAAAAATTGCCCTCGGATCTGTGATCAGCGACCCCGAAAACTCCCGTATACCAAATTTGGCGCGAATCTGTTATTTTTTTAAAATTCGTGATTAAGCGACCCATTTTTTGAGGTTAGAAAAAGAACCGTCAATTCTGATCGCGGATTCACGTTCAGAGGGGTCTTAACCATATAAATGAACATTTGAATATAGAAAAAAAAATTATAATTTTGCTAGCACTTTTTCGTGAATATTTGCTATTTTTGACCTGTTTTTTGAGGTTAGGAAAATCCTGTGATGTGATAGCTCAATTCTGACACCAGATTCGTGGTCAGGAGGCAAAAATACTACGGATAACAGATGTCGCATGAAAAGTACAGATAACTTTTTTTTGTGTAATCAAATCGGGCCACCGAGGTGGCAACATTGAATAGGAAAAGGAATTAATTCTTGAAAGAAGCGCCACTAGGCGAAGCGACAAATTTATTTTAACATTAAACCCCTCGTATTTCGTTACATCATATTTTGGACAATAACGTAGTCACAACCCTTGTCCACCTCGGCATCCTGATTTGACTATATTTTAATCACAAGGATGTTTGAAATATTGAAATTACAAGTATATGAAAGTGCTAAATCAGGAGAGAACTGGTCTTACTAAAGAATAAAATTGGAGACCGTGTGGATATCGCATTTATTTCACTAGGAATGGTATACAAAATTGTTACAGAAAATTCGAAAAAAGTCTCAACTGTGCGTAAGAATTTTTTAAATTTTGTGTCCAATGTCTATGATTAAAAATAAAATTATTAATATGAAGCTTCAAATTCAAATTTGTTCCAATTTTTTAATTGATTACGACTTTTTAATGCATGTTTTATAAAATTAAATTAATTTTTTGGACACCCGATATTTTTCACAATCAAAATTCTTACTTAGAGCGACTTCTCAAAAAAACTAAACTAGCATTTCGTTTTTCTCGGCTTTGTCTTGCCTGTGCCGACCCTTTCGCAAAAAATATTCTTCCCCCCGCAAACCCATCTCATAAAACGGAATATATCCCTTTCCGGGGGACAATGGACCAAAACACTCGAACTAACACACACGCCAAGACCATCCGATCGGCAGTCCCGCCATGAAAAGGAACTAATCGAAATTGCTTCCTTTCATTTCATTTGTACGCTTCCTCGTTTCGCACATATCACGACAAGCCGCTGATTATTTGTTTGTATTATATGGTAATATTTACATTTTATCGGTTTCAATCGCCCAGCGTCCAACCGAGTCTAACGGATGAGTAGGGTTATCGATCGTGGCCTTTTCCGTCCACTGCACATTCCGCTCTAGATGGGAAAGTGCAGTAAATTGAAAAAAAATATATAAGTCAGTTTTTGGCCTTGCGGTGGCAGAATTTCCAGTTGCAGGTTAGGGTGATCTTAATGGGGATATGATAAATATTAAATCATCTTTCGAATTTTTGTATCCACTTGTCAAAAAAATAGAAGCAAAGTTTGAATCTTTAGGAGATGAGTGGAATTATAAATTTCCTACCTACGTTGCGCTGAAAACTACGGACCACGCCTCGAATTGGACACATTCTTTTCTCTGTAAAAGTCACTGCACTCGATACATTTCGAAGCAAACCATTTTTTTTATTATTTTTTGTTAACTTACTAAATTTTAGGTACTAGAGGAAGTACTGGACATGGTGTATGGTTTCCAAACAGCACTGATGGACAGATCAGGTTGATATGTATAGCATGAATATTTATTACTGAAAAAATATGTTGGATGGTCCAATAAAAAGTTTTATGCAGGAGGTCCTAGGTACTTTCCGGGGTGCTTTTTAATTCATTCCATGAAAAAAGTTCTTAGCTCATCAGCTCAAGTTATATTAATGTCACTAAGTCAAGCATCTTTTAAAATATTTGCAGAGTAGGTCTAAAATTGGGGCATATAAGAACTATTTCCTTAAAATGATAGAGTATCACCTCTACTATTATCGGAATATACTTAGGGACCACCCTGTACTATATAGATATATTTTTATCACTTTATCATAAGACTGATATTTTTTTTGAAAATCTAAGTGCAATTATAGCATTTAAGGTATCTATGGGGTTATGTGGATGATAATGCACCGAAATCGACAGTGGTATAGACATTATTATCCTATAACACTCTTGGTGCTTCCAACATTTAATATTCTACTAGCCTGTTATTTAATTCGAATTTTTTACATTTAATTTGTATTAATATTAATAATATTCTTGCGATTTTGAAAATGTTCCGGCCCTCGCCCAGATCTAGGGATCTACACTTTTATTATGTGAGTTGTACTCAGTTATATTCCAGCAAAAATTAGCTTGCTCCCTCTTCAAGTCAAGACAACGGTACGAAAAGTATTATGAATTGTTTAATAACTGGAAAAGGAATAAAAAGCCAAAAACTTAACAGAAAATGTACTACTGGCTTATCTATCAGAAAGATCAAAGATTGTAAATGCAGGTCTGAATTTTCAATGTTGAAAAGCACTTTTAAAGTCAAGGAAAATATTAATTTTGATCATTTTTATAAAGTTCGAGCCTTTTTGAAACAAAATTATGTAATTTTCCTGCACAAAAATGCACTAAATTTTTTAAGAAAGCAAATGATTCGGAATAATTTATTAGCATTGCATTATCGGTTTCTCTTATTATACGGAGCTTGTCGGTCGTTGAAATGAGTTGTTGAATATGAAACTTGAGCACATAGATAATGGAAACATATTGATTGTTACAGTTCCACAAACAAAAAAATAATATTACTAGAACTTTTATAGTCACAAACAAAACAATTGATGAATTGAAGCTACTTACAAATACGACAAATATTTTTCCCTTAGACCTTAGACCTACCCACGCTCCTCTTAACCCCCTGTTCATTTATTACAAGAATAATAAATGTACAAGGCAACCGATCGGAAAAAAAGGCAATTAACAAAATTTCTCTCCTGATCTGTTTTCCAATTAGTGAATACCACGGATATGATCATGAAACCCTTGTGCTAGATGGAAACCATTCTTCACAGCCCTGTCCTAGGATACGACAAGACAAACTCAACGAAAACATTTTGACGGTACATATCTTCTAAATTATAACGTAGGCGTAGCGTAGGTACACACGAGGGGTAGTTCCTACGAATCCGCATAGAAAATCACAACGGCGGCGACCTCAAACAAAAGCAGAGCGATAACAATTGCTTATTTTTATCGCAATCTAGATCTGATGTAACGCATCGCGTGCTTCTTGTTACGATTCGCGATGTTGCCAGTTCGTCACCGCCCAACTTATATAAATAAAGCTATTCTCGCAAAGCACCGAACATGGTATATAGTAAAATCTATAATAAGTACTAAAGTAACAACAAATACGAATTGGCGTGCCTATTGAAATACGTAAAATCTGAATATACTTAATAACAATAACATAGTACTTACAAATAAACAACAAAGACTATAAGGTACATTTATATATAAAACATATTTAAAGGTACGGAATATACCTTTATTTCTGGAAACATTTAAATAAATTCCAATAAAGCAGGTAGGTAACAGATATGCATTTAAAAAAGCAGATAAAATCTTCAAAAAATATTAAGAATTCGCTTAAAATAGGCATGTAAAGTACAGTTCAGCTCAAACAAATCTTAGTACATCTTCTAGATCCAAATCAATATACATACCATCCAAAAATTATATCATTAATTACCACATCTATTTTCTAATATCGATTAAGAATGAGATTTTCTTTTTTCTGACGCTGTACTCAATCTCCCTATACATTAAAATGTGTTCTGGTTAAAAGCCTTTCAACTATGCTGATTTAAAAACCACCAAGTCATCTCGGATACAATCTAGAGCCAATTTTTTATGCAACGAAAATATTCGTTGAAGATTCCCATTATGGAAAACATTCCGATGTTTGTCTATTTTCATCCGGAGCCTACGCGGCGAGTGACATGACAAAAACTTTTAAATTGTCCAACAATGGGAACGGCCGTCAGATTTCATAACAGTTGCGATCGCTGATGAGCACAACTAACCATAACTAAACAACCGAGGGTCACGGTCCTACTCGAAATATTATGAGATTAAAAGCGTTAAATCGAGTTTGTTTTCCAACAGTTCGCTCGGTACAATAAAAGGAGTCGGTAAATAAAAGTAAAGATTTCAGTTGTTTTGCGATTACATGGCACACCTACACAATGCAGCGGATTTGTGGACTAAAAAGGAACGATGAATAGAATCAAATATGACAAATAGATGACGAAGAGTTTTTATAAAGCTATTTTCTTTCATATTTATACAAGTTGTAATAATTGTTAACCCTTTTTTAATTAAATTTGGTGATAAAAAACTGTTTTTACTTTCAGGAATCGAAATGTATGATTAAAATTCAACTCAGCAATCAGAGGGGCATTACTTTGCCTAATGCCGGCTTAATTGAATATAACCGTTCGGTGTAACCCACAGACCACGGTGTAACCCGAGATCTAAAGGCCGGTATGCTTACATGTCAGATCCGTGAGACACATTTAAAAAATTCAGGAATAAAATACTAAAATGGAACTTAATGATTTTAAAATCAAGAAATGCTCTCTAAATATAAACTGTGTGTTGTTTATTTTTTGGGTATCCCATTGTTTAAAGATATTTTTTCTGACAAAAGCTGTAAGCAAATTGTTTCGGATTAAAATCTTAAAATTATACAACTCGGCAAAATGCAAGTATTTACACAACTCTCCTGTGTATGCATATTAATAAAATTTACTAAAGTGTTATGTTATGGATAACCGTGTGCTAAAAGGTGAACAGGTATTTCCAGTTGTAAATTACAATATGTTTTTTCTATGTAAAGTGTTATTTGCTTAATTCTGAAAACCTATAGCGCTATATCAACAAGTCTATCATTTATGATTGCTCCCAAATTTCAGCAAAAAAGTTCAACACAGTTTTAATAACATCTAAAACTAGTAATTGATAGAGATGTTTTCGGTTAATTGGTGTAGCGTGTATTAATAGGTTTTTAGTGAATTAGGACATTCGCTAAATTAATAAAACACAGTAAATAACATCAGAGAAATACAGAGTTACATCTATTTTTGATTAATCTTAATTGCCACTCACGCAAATATGTCCAGACGGCAATTGGTGCCAACTTAATATTAGTGCACAAAATACTTCATTTAATTATAAAACACACGTAAATAGACACGATTTCCGAAATAATTTAAAAATGGTATTTATAAATAAAATTTAAAATGAGAACAGTTAATTTTTGCCTCAATTTCTGTTTCTTTAAAAACCGATTCGTAACTTTATTACTTATTTGAAAATAATATGATTCTACAGACTATAAATTCGTGAAAAATTGTACCAATCACCTGCCGGTAAAACAGAACGTTATGTTTTAATATAACCTTAATCTTTAATCTTACTATTTTAATTTTACCAGAATTTAAGTACCAACGTGAAGGAAATAAAATTATTGTTCCAAACAAAATTACTAGTTGTTGACGTGCGAATTATGCCTCACCCTGTAGCACAAGGTTATTTGTTTACAACTTGATCACCTTCCACGTTTTTCATAAAATGCGGTCTGTCCATTTGAGGTCTTTGAGAATTTCATATCATTTTTGGTTGTTAGAAGATTTAATGGATATTACGTTACAAGTACGCGAGAAAAAAATTGAATTATTATTACGTAGGTACCTACTATGATGGAATTTTCAAATCATTGTACGTGAAATGGACAGAGCAGTAGGATTTAATAAAAAATGTAAATATGGCCAAACATAAACAATTTAGTTTAATCGAGGGCTATAAATATTTTTCGAAATCCGTTTAGTGCTTTATAATTTTATGGCGCTGAATAATATAATTATCCAACGGCATTACACGGTAATTGGAGGTAAATAAACTTGATTTTGACACGATTATCCATTTTTATTACATAAATACATCGGACGACTTGCTTATCTATCTTTTTAGTTATCTGTAGAATGGTGGAATTTTGAAATGTATCTAAAGTGTCGTACTTAGCATGCTACTAACTATATTATGTCTGCCAGTGTGAGAGCAATTTACTCCTACTTCAAAACGCATAATCATGTCTACGAAATTTTATATCCGAGACGGCAAGAGCCGTTAAAAATTAATTCAAAGCGGTCCCAACTAGTTTTAATAAAATAGCACCACGATGTTTAAGAAACTGCGGAACAGCAGATTTACAATTTAAAAATACAGCGAATTTGTTCGCGAACTAAAAATAATTCGGAAAACAAAAATAAAACAGGGTTTTTATTTCAAATGTAATCTTTGATCTTGAAAGGCTGAATGTTTTGATAATACGATCATCCTCGATATCTACTATTATTGTTTTCTTTACCAATATTATCCTATCAGTAGGACATTTAAAAAACTTTAACCAGCCTGGTCTTTAATATATAAGAAAAGTTATTTGGTGTAGAATAAATATTTTTGTCTTGGCAGACGACTTGAAGCAAAGTGATTAATTTGAATCTAGAAGAGTTACTAATAATCGGCCTGATTAATGTTCAAAAAATAAGTTGAACATAAACGAGTCGTGTGGTTTCAGAAATAAAAGATGACAGTGTGACATCAAATATTTTTATTGAAGTTCTAATCAATTAAAGTCTACATTTCACTATTAAAAAGAAGGACCATAATTTACAAATAATCAACAATGGCTAAAACTATCCAACTCAAATATGAGGGTCTATAAACTTTTAACAAATTCAAATGGTATTTTATTTAAATAATTATGCAGATTGTAACTGATACAACTTTCACTTTGATAACATATCGACTAACATAACAGGTTGGTACGACTTAATAATTAATATATTACAGAAATTTATTCTTTCATTATAGGTACACATTTTATTTGTATCACATGTAACTACCAATTTAAAGCTGATTTCTCTTTACATATTTATGTAAAAGGAGTTGCTAAATCAACTACCACATTTTAAACACTTTTTAAAGTTGTATTCTAACAACATTTGCACGACTCATTAACAACGAGTATATATGTGTATATCGAAACGAGTCTTTAGACAAGCGATAACGTAGGTAAAACAATTTTTGTTGTTAACGGTTATGCAAATATTACGTGGTTGTGTTAACTTACTTTTTGAACATTTTGTGCTTGTTTATAATCCATTTTGATAAACAGACATAAAACATTATCTTTAAAATAAATAAATTCAGATCATTAATTCAACCAAACATGGAGGCAACTTACTACTTGTCATATTTATAACATAACTACGGCTACAAATTACTTGAATTAAGTAAATTATTTATGGATATACCTTGATACACCCGTAATTATCATTCAACTGTAAAGTATTATCTCTTAAACATGATAAAAATTAAAAAACTTAAACAATTATCGTACAATCGATTTTTTTAAAATTTTTACGCTTAATAAAGATAGGTGTTCTTAATAAAATAAAAAAAAAAAGGTAAAACCTATGCTCTAATTATCCTAAATAATTCATTAAATATACGCACAAACAATGATAAGTAAAATAGCAAATGTATATGAATATACTTTACAAAGCGCTGTAGGTACTAATATAATTAAAAAATATATAGGTATTGTTAAAAAAAAATCAATTGCAGTATATCGTAAAATAAAGGTTAACTTAACACTTTAAATTGACTAGTACATTCCAAGTTTTGCACGATATACTTGTCAGCTCAATGATAATTCAAAGATTGTACTGTAAATATATTTTGCGGGGATAAAAATATTTTGGAAGTTGAAAGCTCATCGAGGCAGCCTAATGTCTTTATAATAATTATTATAATGGGTAAGATTGTATCATATTACTACTTTATGAACTTTGAAACTCTAAGATTGGTTACCTCTGCACTGATATGAAAATTAATGTTGTGTTGCACACTATTTAATGTAAATAGTGCAATGCTAACCCGGCTATGATACAATATATACAATAATGACTAATAAATAAAAATAATACAATAAAATATACATTAAAAATCTCCATCACAACTAATACTTGAACCGAACAGTACCCTACCTATTCGACGCACTTCCAGACATAATACTCCAGTATCCATGGTATCGAAGTGCAGTAAAAAGTGCAGAGACCCCAATCAAGCAAGCACAGAGCCAGACGATGGAAGAGCCGAGGCAAACGGCAGTCTATCATAGCCTGAGAGAATGGCAAGGCTACTTACACAAACACAAAAACCATTCAGAACTCTGCAAACTCCTTAGCACACTTCTCTGTGGATGATATGCGAAGCGCCTCTTCCTCGTAATCATCGAAATTGCTTGTGTCTCCGGGCCCCTTACATCTCGGTATAAAGGGGGCTTCGATTTTCCTCTGAAAAATCGCAATCCAGTCGGTCGAGGCGAACCACTTATGACCCTTAATGTCATTAACACCAGCCTTCAGGTTCCCATAGCGCTTTGTCAAATCCACTTGAAGCAGGTTACGGAGCAAGTCCTTCAAGTCCGATCCAAAATGTGAGGGAAACCTTACTTTTCCCGATACGATCTTCTCATAGATTTGGATGGGCTGATCTGCGAAAAACGGAGGATAACCCGCAGCCATTTCATAGACTAACACTCCCAATGCCCACCAATCGACTGCTTTATTGTAGCCCTTGCTGAGGATAATCTCTGGTGCGAGATACTCTGGTGTTCCGCAGAGGGTCCAGGTGCGACCCTTGACTCGTTTGGCAAACCCAAAATCAGTCACTTTTAGATATCCCTGGGAATCTATTAACAAGTTCTCAGGCTTCAGATCCCGGTAAATCAGATCTAAATAATGGAGGTATTCAAAAGCCAGAACTATTTGAGCTGCATAAAATCGCGAGTGCGGTTCAGAGAACCTCCCAACCTTCCGGAGATGCGAAAACATTTCTCCTCCAGGCACATATTCAAGCACCATATACAGATTTGTATTGTCTTTAAAATGAAACCTCAGACTCACGAGAAAAGGAAAACTGATGGCTTGTAAAATTCGCTTTTCATTCAACGTGTGTTCCACTTGTTTCAGTTTCACAACTTTTTGTTTGTCGAGGATTTTCATGGCATAGTACTCCTTTGTGGGTTTGTGCTGCACTATCATGACCCGGCCAAACGAGCCAGTACCCAAGGTTTTGATCCTCTCGAAATCATCTAGACCCGCGGTATTCGTCGGGTTCTTCTTCCACTTTTCTTCAAAGTCTTCCTTGGCTTGATCAAGGAATTCTTTGACGCTCTCCGCTGAATCAACTTTTTTGTTCGCCGTAGCGGCATTGTTGCCCATGGTTTGGACTTTTAAACCTTCCAGGGCTCCGAATTTGCTATATACACTCCGCCTAAAGCACCAAGTGTATTCTCGGTTGCAAGAGCGGAGGACACGAATGTCACAAATTGTCCTATGTCAACACAATTCGTACACATACATTTCGACTCTGTCCCCTTGCCCTATCACTAGATTTAACACTAATGTCTCACAGCCAGCAATTGATTAAGTAACAGATTAACAACAACAGAACTAATCCCCGATTTCAGTTTAAAAACCACAGAAAATGGCTGCTGCCTTTTGCCTAGATTCTCACTTCATTTGGATATTATTGAAGGCTCTCGCTGCGAGCAGCGCAAGTCGTCAAATTTGCGCGTATAGATCATAGATGGCTCTGAGCAGGCCCGGCTGCTGGAGCCCTCTGCAATTTTATTCAACTGGAATCGCTAACTGTGTAGAAAATCTTTATAAAAAATTGTGAAAACCGCTAGAGAGAGAAAAGATCGGCGAACTGTCCGCGCTAAACAAAAATAGAGAATATCCTTCAATTTCAAATAATATAAAAATAGAACACGCTCTCAGCAAGATAAAACAAATGTTGAAGTGTTATGAAACGTTAAAGCTTGTCTAGCAGCAACATTGATTTTATACCTGCATATTTATGAAAAGGAAATGTAGTATTCCCCTCTAGTTTTATTTATACTTTGTACATATTGTATGTTACAGTATTAACAGATTTACGAAAAATAATATAAATTGTCTATATATTTCGTATTTTTTTATAAACAAGTGTTTGGTAAAAAATATTAATTAGGTATCCATGAATAACTACAAAATAAAATAATATTGCCTGCGTTTTGGATAAACTTTTATTAAAAGATGCGATTATTGCAAAATACAAACAAAATTTTTATTACAAAAATAAACTAAACTATTGACAAAAGTAAAAATTTCCACGCCGAAAGGCGCGAGAAGCAACGAAGATTCGATCGTAATTCACCTTGAAACGACCGACCAATAAGGTGGAAGCAGCGGCTGAGCTTCCTTGCTCGTATTCTGTTTCGCGCTGCCTCTTTCTCTCTGTCGTTTCGCTTGCTAACGTACGTCGGCGTGCGCGCTCCTGAGTTTTGCTGAATTTTTTAAATAATTTTAAAGGAAAACAACTAAAAAATGGCAGACAAAACCCAACAAGCCAAGTAAGTAAAAAGCTGTATTGATACTTTCATTTTTTTCGTTAGTTACTACGAAAAGTTAACTTCTTTGTTTTGGCGGTTTATCGGCAAAATGGCGGGTTAAACGGTGATAGAAAAAGCCGGTAAATTAGACGCCGTTCTCTTGCGCCGGTCATGTTTTTCATTTATTTTTATTTTCTTGAATCGTGACAGCTGGCCACTTGTTCGGCATTTTAATAGTTAGAAATTTCAAAACGTGTTCAAAATTTAAGCGGTAAAAATTGTTTTCCGCCTTATCAAAAATAAACGCTTTCTTATCTAACAAATATATATATTAACTAACCGCTTTCTGTTATCTAATGGATTGGAACTGAAATAAGGTATCTTGTGTAAACACATCTAACGGTGAAATATACACTGTTAATACAACAAAGTTGAATTTTATCGCACTATTTTGTAAAATGTAGATTATATAAGAATAATCACCAACCGACTTGTGTTATTTATTAATTAATACGTTACGAATAGGAAGCGGAAGTCATTAAGAATTTAAGCGGATTTCGCCGTGCATTAATTTTAACACTTTAACTGTAGTCTTTATTTCAACGTGACTGCGCTATTTTTGTTTCAAGTTTCGTGAAATGGGGAAATATTTTGGAATTGCCAAAAGTGTGACTCAGGTCTCCTGTATGAAAGAGATGGATTATAAACATGTTAAGGTTAAAATAACAAACATTGTGGTTTATAGTTTTAACACGTTTTTGTATAAATATTTCAAAATGAAATTATTTGATATACTTGGGCTTTTATAAATAAGCAAATATTTAATTTTCCACAATTTTTCCCATTAATATGTTTTCATTTTTCTTTAAAAACATTTTACCATTCATATATTTCCTTAGTATACTATGCATATTTAAATTTCTGATGTGAATTACTAAAAACCCATTGTAAAAATCCCGTAACGGTCTGTTAGCTTTTCGAGGTTGTTGCACCTCGAAATTCTACCACTTCCTCAGTATAATAATCCATTTACAGGGAAGTCGAATCCACCGTTGAAGAGGTAGAAAAGACCAAGGCTGAGGAGAAGACCAAGGTCGAGGAAAAATCAGTGGAGAAGGAAGAACCCGCCAAAGTAGAAAACGGCGAAGCGGAAAATGGAGACAGCAAAGAGGAAGAAACGGGAGAGGACGAAAAGAAGGAAAAAAATGGGGAACCCGAAAAGGATGCCTGTGCAGGTAATTCAAATTACTTTTTATTGAATTTAAGGTATATTTTTTATATATATTTTACATTTTCTTTAGACCGTTTTATTTATAGATATATATCGAACGAAAAATCAACTCGTACAAAATTTATTAAAAGTTGCCTTCTTGTGTTCAAAATAAGTTTTACTTTGAGCTTTTTCGAATAAAAAAATATGAAATTCTCTAAATTACAAATAATTCAATGTATTTAAAAAAGTATTACAAAAGCTTGGTCATTAACACAAAATTATGATGGACTAAAACTTCTGTCATATCTTAATATAAGCAGCAGGTGGCAAAACTTACCCGTTTGTTTGTGTTGAGGTCACTGATCAAACAGTACATTTTACACGTGTGCCAGTACACCTTGTTATAAATCAATAGTAACCTATTTCCTCGCAACGGAATAATTTATGCTGTAACACAAAAATAACCCCAACAAAAAAAATTATGAAAATTATCAAGATTTCCCAAAATATTTTGATGTATTAAATTATGAAAAATGTTAAGAGAATTTTTGTATTTTCGATCATAATTTATTTATTATTATTATTCTATTATTCCTTTCAGTTTTTCTCACTTTTCGGAATTAATTGGGAAATGAGAATTTTCCTTACCTTAAATTTTCATAAATATTTTCTCCGATGATGTGAAAAATATCGCTAGGAAAGGGCTTTGCAGGCATCGGTAGATACCGGATATAGTTTTTCTATATTTCATGTTTGTAAAGTTGTGGTCCTGTGTGCGCAAAGATTATGAGAGCTGAGGGGATTTTTTTTAATTCACATTCTAAGCTTATATTAAACTGGAAAATTGGCAGGGAATTTCATAGATCTGGTAATAATAGGAAAATACCAGGGAATTTCTTAAATTTCCTTGAAGTTTTTTCAAATTTCAATCGTAATTAGTCCTTATTTACCAGATAATATATTTATTCCCGTTGACCTGAATTGAGATTGGTTTAGAATATATTCAAGACATTTAAAAATTAGCAAATGAAACATTTATTTGAATATTTCACTTTTTCCCCTTATAAGACAAAATCGGAGAGCCTAATACAATTTTGCCCCATTTTTCTCATGTGACATTTTTTTCATTTATTTAAGAACAAACCATGGAGAATATTTAATTTTTTTACAAAAAAATCAGCCATTTTTTATTTAAATGGTACCTTTTCGAGTTCACCCAAATATTAAGTGGTGCTCTTAATTAAATAAAAATAAACCTAACATCAAGAAAGATTTGAACAAAATTTTATTCAAGCAATCCAGTTTTATCTGCCCCTTTATAAAGGATAAAAAGCGAAATATGTATGTTTGTCTTTGGACGTTTTGAATATGTTTGGTATTCATTTAATTGGAAAATGAAAATATAATTTTGAAATTACACTTACCAAATGTCGGTGTGCAAGTTAAGCAGATGCAAAAATGTTCGTGCCAATCATGTGCACTGAATGAAGCGGAAAATCTGCGTTTCATCAAAACAGAGAAATACATGCGGACACTACTTTTTCATTACAAATTGAATTCTGACGGTCTTCTTGATGTTTGGTGCAAATTCAACTTCTCCCTTAGTCCACTTACCATTTATCACACACATTTGTTGGTCCTTCGAGCCGGATCATTAATTTCAAAATAATATTTGAATTTTCCAATTAAATGAATAGTAAATGATTCCAGGGATTCCGAGTTAAACACCCTGTATCTCGAAAACTAAACACTTCTTAGCCCAGATACTGGAATTTAGCTAAAGACCACATATTTTTCTAAAAACATGTTTTCAATTTTGGCTGATTTTTTTTTATCAAATAGATACAAATATTTCTCATAAGAAGAGTTGCAAACTTTGTGATGTCCATTGTATAATTTTGAAATAATCAAAACCTAGAAATATCAGGGATTTTTTTTTGGTTGAAATTTTGTATAGTGGGTGTACATTGCAGACTTTGATTAAATTTGTTATTCGAGTTATATTCCTTTATCGCCAACTTGTTGAAAAGTTCACGTAACCAACATTCATATAGTTCAACATGCAGTTATCTAATAAATATTTTAATTAATGCTAAAGTCTCGTAGATAATGAGTGTACTGTTACACAATATGGACCTGATTTTCCTTTGAAGGTCATCCTAACGTCCTATTTAATATTGTACACATCTGGCTTACTTTTGCTATTGTAGTTTCTATTACAGCTTAAAGAAGTATTAGAGGTTTAAACAAACTGGATATGTAAATGATCGGTTTTGAGTGTCTGAGCTTTTAAATCAAGGTATTACACAATCGGAAGGAATAATTCTTAAGCAAATAATCTAAATGTTCTATTTTTTATTATCACTAAGCTTATCACTTCGTATTAGGTTGTTTGTCACGGTACTTAACTGTAGTAAACAACGTAATATTTGTAGGGAGGAATAATTGGGAATATTCCTTAATTTTCATACATTTTTGCAGATTTTGCAATGTTTGACTGAGAGCCAAGCTAAATACATGTGTTTGTTCAGGTGGAGGTATATCTGCCAAAATTTGAATGTGCAAGTACACGAAAATAATACACATTTTTTTAGAATAAATTGGATTTTGCCAATTTTGTTCCGAAATAGGAGGCATAGAAATATTTATATCCGAGTAAAAATAATATTAAATTGTCTGTAAACTTTTTACCACTTGATATTTTGAGCAAATAATTACATGTCTTGCAAAAATTTGCTGTTGTAACACATTTTTTCAATTTCATTTATAATACATCTACAAGAATTTGTTTTACTTGGCCCCATTACGTACATAATCTTTCTCGGACAATTCAGATTCATAGCTAAGTGCTTTCACTGTTAATTGTAGGTCTTTTGTATGATAATACCTTAACATTTATAAGTCAAGCTTGACTTAATTGATAATAAACCAGTTCCAGTAATTCCATTCTTCAACATAGACAAAAATTAAATATTTATAAAAATACATTACTTATACATTCTGAACACATTTACGGTACATATTTTTTATATTCTGTATTTATATACACACAGGATTCTTGAAAATGTTTCTGTAATAAAGAAACTGATTATCCCGGTTATTTTAAGAAAAAAAGTTTCTATAAGTGCTAAATGTCTTTTTTTTTATATACGGGGTGTTAAAAGTTTAAAAAAGTTCTGTCTATTATTTTAAGAAAAAAATTTCTATGAACGTATGTTTAAATGTATAATTTTTTATATCCAGGGTGGTAAAAGTTTTTGAAAAATATAATTTCCAATCTCGGAAAATATTTGACATAGATCAGTTGGCTTAACATAATTTGGGCTAGAAACAGAAACTTAAATAAGTAAATTTGTTTGTATACAATTACATAAATATCAATGTCGTGGCTAAGATACTACAAAAGACCATCACTAAAACACCAGAATTTCAAAACTATTGAGTATTTTGGAAATTCAATGAGTGATTTGATTAAAAAAACAAGTAATTTTCGAGTTATATTCTTTTTTAAGTTTAAAATCAGTCAGAACAAGTAAAATTATCCCAAAAAAAATGGTTTATAAGAATTTCTTTTTTAAATATAAGATAATTGTTGAAAATCCTAAATGTTTTTAAAATTGTATTTACAAAGAAAAATTCAAAAATTGCATTTGTTTTCAAATAAAACGAAGAGCATTTTGTTCGTTTAGTTTTTTCGTTCGTTTTCGTTTTTTCGTTCACTGATCTAATTTCCAAAATACTCATTGTCATCGAAATTCTGGGATTTTTACTGACATTATTTTCCAGTATTTTAAAATTTTTTCACAGGTGGCTAAATGTATGTTTGTCCAAAATTGTTAATTTGCTAGTTGCAGGGTATTTCAGTTTTTGAAAAATGTTACAAATTCGCAAATATCTCAAAAGATGTAGGTTAATAATAATATTTGGGCTTTTGGCATATCTAAATAATGGTAGAAATTCAGTGAATTTTTGTGCAATTATATCAACCGGTGGTGGTGATATTGAGAGGCGGTCTACTGTCGATAAATTCGTTTGATTCACAAATTGTATTTCAAAAAAAAAGTTGAGTTATTACTTGGCTAAGATAAGTTTACCATACAACTGAATAAACAGAAAATAACTTTAAAATTGATCTTTTCACAAAAAAATTAGAAATTTTTTGTTG
Source organism: Anoplophora glabripennis (assembly GCF_000390285.2). Lineage (NCBI taxonomy): Eukaryota > Metazoa > Arthropoda > Insecta > Coleoptera > Cerambycidae > Anoplophora > Anoplophora glabripennis. Next base: position 193,057 of record NW_019417300.1, on the reverse strand, counting down.
AAAATACAAATTTAAATAATCGTCAGACGTAGAAATTTCACATTTTCTGAGAAAAAATAAGGGGCAAATTTTTAAACCACTGAATTTAATGGTTATATTTTATTTAAAAGTACAATTGCAATAAAAGCTCCTATAACTTTTTTTTGCGAAACAAGTAATTCTAGAATTATTTTCATTTATTCAATGTGACTAAAAGTAACTCAAAAATGATTCCTGTTTTGAATAAAACGGGATATTTTTTCTTTGACACCTGAAGAATAGTAAGGGGTAAATTTCTATGTCACTCAATTTTCCAAGTATTGAAACTTTTTATTTAAAATTGAATTGCAAAAAAAATTCCTACATATTACGAAATGAGGAATTTTAAAATTATTTTCGATTTATTCAAGTGTGTGATAATCTTATTTTAGGTTAAAAAACGTAACTCTAAAATGATTCATGTCTTGAATAAAATATAAGATATTTTTTCTTTGACACAATTGTGGATTAATTATCAAATTTCAAAAATAGTCGGTGACATCAAAATTCTAACATTCTTAATAATGGCATCTTCCAGTACCTACACCGCTAATTGTGGTAACTGTATACAAATTCCGGGAATGTTTACCTGCATTTAGTTTAGCCGGGCATCCTAGGTTTCATAAATCTACATCAAACATCTTTATATCCATACCTGTGCTACTTTTAAAAAACTTAAACACCCAGTAACTTGGAAGTGAAACAACTAAGGTATATTTGACCCAATTATCGTATTTAGCAGTGACAGCTCGGAAAAATTTTTCATATTTTTGTCATGAGGTGTTGGAGCTGCATTGTTTTATCGTAGATGATTCCTAACTTCCACTTAAAGAACTTTTATGATGAAAAAATTTCGAACGTTTACTAAATAAATTCAAATAGGGGTGACCAACTTTGAGTTCTCGAAAAGGGTTGAAGATATATTTGTAATATATTTTTTTGCATAATCAGCTAATAATTGTTATCTTATTTTTCGCAAAATTTTCATTCTTTATTTTTTTGGCATTATGAAGTTTGAAAAATCGAATGCCTACTAATATAAAATTTAAATTTAGATACAGGCTGTTACAAATTCTCTTCTCACTACAGGGGCCTCGGAAGCAATGGGGACAAAGTTGGTGTAGTCAGGGGACCAACGTTTTGCCTCTAAAAAAGCATGGCTAACATGATTGTTTAGTTTTCGTAATATTTGCCAAAAAAAACAAAATTTTGGAAACCCGTATTTTTGTTTCAATTCAGCCTTGTTTGAGGTGATATTGAAGAAAGAACACTCTCATGGTAACTTATTGCTCTCTATCGAATGGCATAATCAATTTTTGCAAATAACGTTCTGTCTTTCCAGGACCATCATCAACATTTTTTTAAATCCAGGTCTGGAAATTTTATTACATTTTTTGCAAGCCTTCATAACCTCCAATACTGTGTTGCCTCAGCCCGAACGAGATTCAGACGTTTTATCTTGAAAAATTCATGTTCAATGTATTAATTCCAAAATCTCTATTTTTTATTAATATATTATAAATTGCAAAAAATTTAATAAAATTTCCAGGGCCATATTTAAAAAAATGAAGTTGACGATGTCTTGGAAAGACGTAATGTTACATATAAAAATTGTTTATGCCATTCGATAGTGTTCTTTTTTCAATATCGCCTCAAACAAGGCTGAAATGAAACAAAAACAAAGAGTGACCGTAAAAATCGCCCGTTTTTTCACAATTCGCAGAGAACTAAAGAAAATAGATAAAAATATGTTTTTGCTCTCAAATTACTTGTCGTAAAAAATTAAGCTTTTAGTTTTTTGAAAATTTTCAAAAATCACCCCTATTTAGGGGTTGAAAAGACACCCAAAATGAAGAATTGAATATTACCAATAAATATAAAAAGTATTAGCATGTGAATTTTTCTATCGAATGATTCTTGATGCAAAGAAAGATTTATTCTCACGACTGAAATAAGCATGTTGAATTAGAAAATCCACCCTTAAGCGCGCTCAGGGGGTGGAATCACCCCCAAAAATAGAGAATATCAGAAATAATTATTGTAAAAAATATATATTAAGATAATTCACATGCTAATAGTTTTTATATCAATTGGTAATATTTAAATTTTTCATTTTCGGCATTTTTTCAACCCCTAAGTAGGGGTGATTTTTAAAATTTTCAAAATACTGAAAGCTATGCTCATTTCAGTTTTTTACGACAAGTAATTTGCGACCAAAAACATATTTCTATGTATTTTTTTTTAATGCTCTGAATTGTGGAAAAACGGGTGAAAATCACAAGTTTTTTGTGGTCACTCTTTCCAAAATTTTGGGGTTTTTTCAAATATTTCGAAAACTAATCATGTTAGCCTTGATTTTTTAGAGGCATATTGTTGGTTCCCTGATTATGTAACTTTGCCCCCATTTAAGCTACAGTAGAACCTCGATAATCCGAACTAATTGGGACCGGGGGTGGTTCGGACTATCGAATCGTTCGGATTACCAAACAAAGTGCTTTCCAGGCATAGTAGCATGCAAAAAATGAACACTGACATACTATTTCCCATAAAATAAGGAGCATGTTGTATTGTTAAAGGTACAAAATAGTTTGTTTTATGAAATACATACTACTGTGCTACAGTAAGGTAACTATATTTTATGTAATGTATTGCACATGAATTTCGTAATATTTTTAGTATACAATCTTATACACACACAGAAAGTACAGTACTGTACACACACAAAAATTATACTGTACAGAAAGATAAAAAAATTAAAGAAAACAAAAAACTCAACAAAGAACGGCATTCGGATTACAGGGGTTCGGATTATCGAGGTTCTACTATACTTTGTACCTCTTACCGTTTCCGAGATCTCTGAGAAGCGAATTTATTTTATAACAGCCTGTATATCACTGAGGAAAATTTTATTTTACAGAAAATAAAAAAAAAATGATAATTTTTTATAAATATTTAACAAAATTCAATCCAAATTTTTTTGTCACTAAAATTCTTTATGTGGGCATAAATCTCCTGAGAAACAATATGGGTCCCACGGTTCATTATAAAAATATAACCACTTTAATGATCCTTTTTTAAAACGCACTCTATAGAAGAACGATTTCTTGTACCATTTGTTTTTTTTATTATTATTAAAGGCTTTGTTGTGTGATTATGTTACACTTGCTTGTTCTGGTACTGATCTGGTACTTTTGCTTGCAGTGAAGAGGAAATCCACGGGAGGCGGCGATGCCACGGACAGCAAGCCGGAGGACGGCGCCACCCCCGAGAAAAAGGCCAAGCTGGACGAGGCCAAAGTCGTAGCCTAATTTCGAATAATCCTTAAGTTTCAATTGTTTTATAGATTATAAATATCCATATTGTATATGTATAATGGTAGGGTTAAGGAAAACGTGGTGGGTGCTGGCGAACCCTAGCATTGCACGTATTTCGATACATGACACCACTACTTTAGGGAATTGCATTTATTTTTAAGTTTTGGCATACCTGAGAGCGTTTCTGCGGAGATGTCGGTGTTTCTAGAATCTTACGGTGTATTGTTAGCGAGCGGGTGCCAAGATTTTAGAGGTGTGTTTGTGTACTTAATTTTTTTTTTACTGCATTTCTGACTAGATTAGTTTATTTCCAATAGTACGATGTCCCAGTGTTGTGAATTTAATGTAATATATTACGACGGCACGCGGCGTGTGTCTTAGGATGTTTAAGAGTTCCGTTATTGTAAAATGTGGTGAATCTCTAGGAGCCAGCTCTGCCATTACCTCACTAACAGTGGTTTCTCAATGTGTTCATATCAAAAGGGAAAAAAACCTACTACTAATTTTTGTACTGCTTCTCTTTTATACTAAATTCGTTTGAATGATAATGTTTGTTGTAATATCTGCCGACTAACAGTATTCTACGATAGTACGAGTAATAATCCTGATGGAGCATTCTATGCCATGTGGTACAAATATATTTGTATTTTATTAGTGGTATGGCAATAAAGAGTTAGTTTCCAGTATTACCCGCTTGTTTCTTTTCCGACAGACGACGACTAATTCGAATATTTTAGGCAAGAAACAAAAAAATGCAAAATTACAAGTATTCCTGTACAGGGTGTGCCCATTTATACATGGCGATTGGTATATCAAGGCAAATGTGTATTTGTTGGAAGACAAATTCTTAAAACGGTATATTTTCAGTATTCGTCACTCAAATGCAGAGTAAAAAAACTTCTGGTTATACAGAGTGTGTCCAAATAGGAGAAACGACCTAAAAAAAAAACAAAACAATGTTGGTGTTACAAAATAGCCTCCTGGGATTCAACTGTGATTATGAAACAAAATCTTCCGTGATTTTAAATCCGTAAAATCCAGTAAGCCGTGGAAATAAAAAAAAATAGTCTTACACTATTTCCCTGCGTTTCTGTGGATACTAGAAATTGCACACACAAATTTTAATCCTTTTTGTAAATAAAAAAAATTACAATTGCGATACTCCTTCTGAGTATCTTCAGTCACAGTCTTTCTCTCCACAACACCGTGCATCAACATTTCGAGCAGAGCAAGCATTTTACGGGGCCCAACGAAATTAAGTTTACTGTAAAAAAAGGAGATCAATCATTGCGGACTATTTTTTATATTGAAGTGAAAGTATTCAACTACAAGATGTGTAAATTCCAGACCTTAATATTAATAAATGAAGTAGCGATTTGTTGAAGAAAAAAAAAATTTTCTTGGCTCCTCTTCGTCGTAGGACATTTTTTTTAAATCCATGAAAGAATGTCAGCAAATTTTTAAAAAGATATATTTTCAGTAGTTGTCGCTCAAATGCAAAGTAAAAAAACTTCTGGTTATACAGAGTGTGTCCAAATAGGAGAAACGATGTAAAAAAAAACAAAACAATGTTGGTGTTACAAAATAGCCTCCTAAGATTCAACTGTGATTATGAAACAAAATCTGCCATGATTTCAAATTCATAAAAACCAGTAATCCTTGGAAATGAAAAAAAATAATCTTACACTATTTGCCTGCGTTTCAGTGGATACTCCCAATCAATTAGAAATATGCACACACAAGTTTTGTAAATAAAAAAATTACAATTGCGATAGTATTTCTGAGTATCTTTAGTCACACTCTTTCCTTCCTACCACCGTACATCAATGTGTCAAAGGGAGCGATCATTTTACGGGGCCCAACGAAATTAAGTTTACTGTAAAAAAGGGGGGTCAATCATTGCGGACTATTTTTTATATTGCAGTGAAAGTATTCAACTACAACATGTGAAAATTTTAGATCATAATATTAATAAATGAAGTCGTAGCAATTTGTCGAAGAAAAAAAAATTTTTCTTGGCTCCTGTTCGTCGTAGGACATTTTTTTTAAATTCATGAAAGAATGTCAGCAAATTTTTAAAAAGATATATTTTCAGTAGTTGTCACTCAAATGCAGAGAAAAAAAAATTCTGGTTATACAGTGTGTCCAAATAGGAGAAACGACTTAAAAAAAACAAAACAATGTTGGTGTTACAAAATAGCCTCCTAAGATTCAACTGTGATTATGAAACAAAATCTGCCATGATTTCAAATTCATAAAAACCAGTAATCCTTGGAAATGAAAAAAAATAATCTTACACTATTTGCCTGCGTTTCAGTGGATACTCCCAATCAATTAGAAATATGCACACACAAGTTTTGTAAATAAAAAAATTACAATTGCGATAGTATTTCTGAGTATCTTTAGTCACACTCTTTCCTTCCTACCACCGTACATCAATGTGTCAAAGGGAGCGATCATTTTACGGGGCCCAACGAAATTAAGTTTACTGTAAAAAAGGGGGGTCAATCATTGCGGACTATTTTTTATATTGCAGTGAAAGTATTCAACTACAACATGTGAAAATTTTAGATCATAATATTAATAAATGAAGTCGTAGCAATTTGTCGAAGAAAAAAAAATTTTTCTTGGCTCCTGTTCGTCGTAGGACATTTTTTTTAAATTCATGAAAGAATGTCAGCAAATTTTTAAAAAGATATATTTTCAGTAGTTGTCGCTCAAATGCAAAGTAAAAAAACTTCTGGTTATACAGAGTGTGTCCAAATAGGAGAAACGACTTAAAAAAAACAAACAATGTTGGTGTTACGAAATAGCCTCCTAGGATTCAACAATTATGAAACAAAATCTGCCATGATTTCAAATTCATAAAAACCAGTAATCCTTGGAAATGAAAAAAAATAATCTTACACTATTTGCCTGCGTTTCAGTGGATACTCCCAATCAATTAGAAATATGCACACAAGTTTTGTAAATAAAAAAATTACAATTGCGATAGTCCTTCTGAGTATCTTCAGTCACAGTCTTTCCACAACACCGTGCATCAACATTTCGAGCAGAGCAAGCATTTTACGGGGCCCAACGAAATTAAGTTTACTGTAAAAAAAGATCAATCATTGCGGACTATTTTTTATATTGAAGTGAAAGTATTCAACTACGACATGTGAAAATTTTAGATCATAATATTAATAAATGAAGTCGTAGCAATTTGTCGAAGAAAAAAAAATTTTTCTTGGCTCCTGTTCGTCGTAGGACATTTTTTTTAAATTCATGAAAGAATGTCAGCAAATTTTTAAAAAGATATATTTTCAGTAGTTGTCGCTCAAATGCAAAGAAAAAAAACTTCTGGTTATACAGAGTGTGTCCAAATAGGAGAAACGACGTAAAAAAAAACAAACAATGTTGGTGTTACGAAATAGCCTCCTAGGATTCAACAATTATGAAACAAAATCTGCCATGATTTCAAATTCATAAAAACCAGTAGCCTTGGAAATTAAAAAAATAATATTACACTATTTGACTGCATTTCAGTATCCTAATCAATTGCAAATATGTACATACAAGTTTTAAACCTTTTTGTAAATAAAAAAAATTACAATTGCGATATTATTTCTGAGTATCTTTAGTCTAATCTTTCTCTCCACACCACCGTGCATCAACGTGTCGAGCAGAGCCAGCATTTTACGGGGCCCAACAAAATTAAATTTACTATAAAAAAAAAGGTCAATCATTGGGGACTATTGAAGTGAAAGTATTCAGCTACATGTGTAAATTTCAGAACTTACTATTAATAAATGAGGTCGTAGATTTTCTGAAAAAAAACTTTTTCTTGGATGTTTGTCGTAAGACATTTTTTTTTAAATTCGTGAAAAATGTCGGCTTTCAAATGGCAACAATGCCATTCCGATTAAATTTCAAAGATAAGAAAAAGATTATATTTTTCGATCCAAAAAAAAAAGTCAAAGTTTCGGTAGATTTTTCGCATATTTTTAATTATTTTGCAATATTTTTGTTATAAAAAGTTCTACAACTTGTCTAAATCATTTTTTTCTGAAATGTTTAGTTTTTCTTTAAAATAAAAACTTGCAAACTCTGGACGCCATTTTGGCAATGAAGCCCCAACATTCAGCTGGAGTAAAGTAGTTCATTCAATTCTACAGATTTTTTCGTAATTTTTACGTATCTTTGTTTACTGAACTAAATTTTGGCAAAAAAACGATGTACCTAATTTCAACAATTTGACTGACCTATAGATTTCAATTTTGCACTCGCATTCAATTTTTCATTCCCTCAAAATTTCCAAGGCTTACTGGACAAACGGAAACAGAACTGAATGTGAGGAGGCCATTTTCCAATGCCAATATTATTTGTCTTTTACGAAAGCTGTTTCATCTATCGGAAGACATGCTGTATATTTATATAACTTAGTGTTGCTCCGGTTTTTCTTTCTCGGTACGACTTTTCCATTTTAAATTTGAATTTATAAATTTAAAAAGAAAATATAAAAAAAGAGTAGCAACCAAATTCAAATATGGAAACAAATCACATTGAAAAAAAAAATAAAACCCTTTGATTTTTAAGCATTTTCTTAAAAAAGTGAATTTATACATGTAAATTTTTACAATAATTTGTTTAGCGCGTGCTTAATCTAACAAAACCAATTTCTAAAAATATTGTTCTATTTTGTTTCTAATAAATCAAAGCCAACCTTGACATTTTCAATATACCTAAACCCAAAAATTAATCATGGTCATAAATGAAATACCTACTACTTTATAGGTAACATACACGATAGATCTCAATAAAATCTATTATAATCAATTTGAATTTTGAAGTTGAATTTGATATTTGATCAGAACCAGTGCGGCAAACTTATTCCACTAAATTAATTTTTTTCACGTTGGCAACACGAGAATGATATTCATATTTTTCATTGATCAGTTGGTGGTGGAAGAGGAGGCGGTCACATCACGTGTTCTGTGTTCTGTTTCTGTTTGTTTTGTATTTCATTCTATGTTTATTGTGATTTGTGAAATGGTAATTGTGGCGGCGACTGATAAGTACTAAATAACCGGCATAACCATTAATCACACCATAGTACTTTTTTTAGCTGATTTATTTATAAATACAGAATGCTACGGTTACTTTTGCTGTCAATTTTATGCGTATTTGGTGCAGTAAATTGCGATGTAATTAGGTAAGTACGAATAATCCAATAAAAGGGACGAATTTTGTTAAGGATTTTTCCTCAGAATTCCACTAGAACGTGGTAAATCCGCTAGAAGAACTCTACAAGAAGTCGGTACGCATGTACAACAGGTTAAATTCAGATATGGGGTTGGGGGTCCAGCACCAGAGCCCTTGTCAAATTATTTAGATGTAAGTATTTTCCTGGAAAATATATTTTTTTGGGTAGATATTACACCAAATTTCGTATGTGAATCCCACAATTATAGATGAACAAAGGAATGTGTCCACACTTCATAATTTTGTTATCATAAAACCAATTAAGAAAGTGTTTTATCATATCAAATTAAAAGTTAAAATAGAACAAAGAAAACTGATAATTTTCTTCTTGATGAGATCATAAGAAAAAATAATTATGATTTTTCTTAGCAATTAATGTGTAATTACAGTGAACAAACCTACACTTTGAGGTGGTAACAAACAACCTGCTACTTATTTTCTGAATAAAAACAAACATCCAGTCCAAATATTTGATATATTTAATTTTACCAGTCTTAAAAATATGTTGAACCGAGATAATGCTTTGCTCAATTTCTTTGTTGACAATTTTTTTAGTGTATTGTATTTGTAAATAAAAAGATAAAATTGAATGGGACAGAAGATTTTTATGAACTGTAAGTTCAATTTAATAATCAATATTATTTTTGAACTAAAAATTTTTCACGTTTCGATAAATATTTTTGTTATAGTATAAATACATTTCATACTCGAGTGGTGTTCGGGTATTCCCCTCTTTAATCGGTAATATTGCTATCTATTGAATACATTCGTTCATGTAACAAAACAGTGCCGCAAAATAGGTAATTCAAACATAATGTCATCGAACTTTTAGCAAATATTGATTTAATATAAAATATAAATGTATATGTTTGTGTTAAAGGCTTTTATCTTTCTTTATTAGAAAAAGCTATGATTGAAACATCTTTCTTGGAATTACGTACTATCACACCCGATTATTTTAGACCTGTGCCTATCGTATAATCATTTTTTATTTTATTTTAAGAAAGTTTGTTAGTCATTCGATGAAAAAATCATTAAAATATATTTTGAGCTGCATTGTGGTTAGAAGAATCATTTCTAACTATACTGTGGTTTTAATCTCGTATGAATAAGTAATTTTGATAAAAAAATCAACTTAAGAGACATTGGGTTTTCATGGTTTACAATTTTTCATAAAATAATATACAAAATGATGGTACAAAAAACTGTATTTTCCAAACACTCAGTGTTACAACACAATAAATTAAATTATTAACATCTTTTTTTTTGTAAGTAAAATATTCTAATCTCCTAGAAACATTATTTTATTTTTTTTACTATAATCGATTAGTCTTAAAGCTACCATGAAATCTTGATTTTAGGCCCAATATTTCGGACCTATTTCTATCGGAAATCCCCCACAGAAATTTAAGGTGGTGTTTGACACTGGCTCCTCGAATTTATGGGTCCCCTCTAAAAAATGTCATTACACAAACATCGCTTGTCGTAAGTATACTGTTAGCATTTCTTTCGACTGATAATACAGGTCAGGGTTCAAATAGTATTGGTATCTTAAGATAAACCGACGTTATTTTCCATCAATATTTTTTTATCCATTGTTGGGTAGTTACTAAAGTTTTTGAGTGAGAAATGCCTTAATAAATACATGTTAGAACTTCATTTCAAATTCTAGTTTCATGATTATTGATTATACAACAGTGGTAGCTCGTGAAAATTAAACTGGTCATGTTAATGTGGGGCCCATACCGTTTTTCAAGGAATGGTTTATATGCTCACAAAAAATTTTCGTCATGAAAAAATTTCGAATGAGGTTTGTGAAATAAAAAGTATACAGACTGAATCAAAATCCATTACAAAGAATTTAGCGGCATATTTATAAGGTCAAAATAAGTCTTTTTTTTTCCCTGTAAACGTGAATTCACAAAGTTAAAGTTGATAAGGAATAAACGCACTAGTATGAAACGTCAATGTACAGGGTAGTAAAAAAGTTAGGGCCTATTTAACTCAAGCGTACGCTTATAGGTGGCGACCTCTACACGTAGCGTCAAAAACAATGACATATTTAAATTTAGCATCCTAAATCATGTCAATACTCCAAATTTTGTGCCAACATTCAAATCTCTTTGGAAATTGGAAATTATTCCTTAAAAAAAAAAAACAGCGTATATGTAATATAAGCATTTGCGGACCCATGTTTATAGGAAAAAAAGGCTTATTTTGACGTCAAAAATACGCCTAATTTTTTTGTATTGTATTTTGAATTGTGTATGTTCAGAATACTTTTTTCATAATACATACAATCAGGTTTTTTTTCACAAAATTAAATTGCCTTCGTAGTTATACTTATCTATTTAAATGTTCATTTAATTTTAAATTCCATTCATTTAGATTCCATAAATTTGAGAAATACAACTAATTTTGTGAAAAAACACTGCACATACAACCCATTTTCTGACTGATTTCTTTAAGGATTTATTCATTTGTAAAATATTAAATATAAATTAAAAAAAAAACAGTTCCTGGATTATTTCCATTTAATAATTTTTATTGTGTCACTAAATACGTTTGTAATCCAACTTGTCTACCGCAAGGACAAAAAATACTGAACTGTCCAGTTTTTTTATTTTTCGATGTAATGGATATTGCTTATAGAGAACTAGCTTAACTAGTAATTCTTCTGTTTAATAACTACTACTTTTCATTTTATATTTGAATGTATAAATTTAGAAACAAAACATTCTAAAAACGAAGAAAAACAGGATGGACAAAATTCAAATGTGTAGTATAAGTTAAAGCCAACCTTGAAATTTTCAATATACAATACAATCTTTCAATAAGATATGCATTTTTGCGCAAAATATTTTTTTTTCGTAACCGACCGATAGATACAATCACGTATTCGTAGCTGTGCCTATTTAATTTTGAAGCTGATATTAACATTAAATTTTTTAGATTTTCTAACTTTTGTGAAAAATAAGAAAACTGATCATGAAAAAAAATAGTTTCCATTGCATGTATGTGCAACCCTTTTTGAGTTCTGAATGAAGTCTACCATTATTTTAATTTAAATTTCGCAAATTTCCTTCGAAATGGAAGTTGTCTATTTTGATCATGATATCATCTCGTAAGAAACGGTGTGGGTCTCACGCTTTATTATCAAAATGTTACTTTAATAAGTTGACAATTTTTTTTTTTCCTTAAATTTTCACAGTACCGATAAAAATACTCCAGATTTAGATATAAACAGCAATGAAAGATAGTAAAAACAAAATAAATAATATTTGCTGGCAAACATTGTTTGCCACCTAATATCAGGAGTGCAGATAAAAATAAACTGTTGTGCTGTATCCAAAAAGTTTAACATTTGAACTTTTTAAGTGATTATCCGTTTTCTTCAAAACAACATTCGTAGTAATGAAGAAATAAATTTTTTCATTCAAAATTATACAGATTTTTTTTAACGTTAAAAAATGTGTGATTAAAACTTTACTATCCCAGTTTGAAACAAATCGTAGCTATAAAATGCTGCATATTGTAAATATTTTAAAAATGAATCAGTCATACTTTAAATGTTATCTTTAATACTCTGAAGTCTTGAGATCAAGCTGATAAGACCAAAAATTTGAATTAATTTTATTACAATTGTGAGAATTTTAAAGAACGTAAATTCTATTTTTCATAGTTTTGCACAACAAATATGACTCTACAAAATCTTCCACTTATAAGAAGAACGGGACTGATTTCGCCATCAAATATGGGTCTGGAAGCCTTAGTGGATTCTTATCTACCGATATCGTCACGGTAAAAGATAATTTATTTAAAAAAACATATAGCAACGTAGCAATTTCCCAATTGTTATTTTTTTAGGTGGGCTCACTTGCGGTGAAGAGCCAAACTTTCGCAGAAGCGCTAAGCGAACCGGGTCTAGCTTTTGTAGCCGCCAAGTTTGACGGTATACTCGGCATGGCCTACAGTAGGATCTCCGTGGACGGTGTCACTCCTGTCTTTTACAATATGATCGGTCAAGGACTGGTAGCCCAGCCGATTTTCTCGTTCTACTTGAATAGGTGCTGAATTCATTTCACGACACTTTAGACAGATTTTTTTATATTTATTTAATTCTAGAGACCCAGATGCGACGGATGGCGGCGAGTTGATCCTCGGCGGTTCGGATCCTAAGTATTACAAAGGCAATTTCACTTACCTATCGGTGGACCGGCAGGCGTACTGGCAGTTTAAAATGGACAAGGTTCAGGTCGGGTCCAACGCTTTCTGCAAAAGCGGATGCGAGGCTATCGCCGATACCGGTACTAGTTTGATCGCTGGACCTGTGGACGAAGTCACATCTATTAACAAGGTAAGTTTGGTCGTATTAGTTTTGAAAATTCTTTGAGTCGTTGACAAACCGAGCGTCCAAGTAAGAAAGGTTATCGGCCATATTTCAGTAACGGTTTACTTTTGTACTTTTGAGTTTCACGATTGCTCACAAGATGGCGTTGTACCAAATTCAGCACATTCGAGGGGCTTCCTTGAATTCTCCGAAAAGATAGGAAAAAAATTGTTTTCGAAGAAATTAAATATGGCGATATCTTGATTCCTTTAAGAGGTGCATGGTGTTTCTCAGTTTTGGTCATTTCCCCTGATGCTTTATAATTTTTTTTCTATTTTGTGAAGCGGTTTTTGTATATAGTTTTTTTCATAAAAGTGGCACACACATTCTATAACTTCCAATTTTCCAGTTATTGCAAAAACATATATATATTTTTTTTAATGAAACCATATTTTTTAATATTTCATTTCAAATATTTTTTTTTTTCTAAATCAATTATTTTTTTATGTAAAGGGCCCCACAGATTCCGTTCCCTGATTCACGCGATTTGGTCCGTACAGTCCTGGTCGCACGATTGGAACGAAATCTGTGTGGTCTTTAAAGGAGAGAACGTACTTGGCGGTTGCGGTCCTGTCGCATCGCGGTTCGTTCTGGGCTGAGCTGATCGCGGTCTTTTACAAAATCAGTCGCATTTGGCAATTGCACACAATCCTGCTCGCGCTCTCCTTTAAATAGTTGCGGTATTGTTTTAGTAGTTAAGAAAATGAATGGAAGAGGAAGCTCATCTTGCATCGCGGTCTCTTGAGATTCTTTGGAAGAGATTGGAGAACGTGATAGCAAATAGGCAGCCAGCAATACATTTTTATAGATTTTATTGCACAGTTTGTCTAAATATGAACTAATGCACAAATAACAGACTTTCCTCCATTCTAACGTAGAAGCAAAATTCTCCGCACTTTCTATTTTGGTCTGAAAGATATCAGTTGCTATTTGAAAAATTAATTTGACCTTGAAATGACCGTGAAGGTCAAGGTCAATGACATAGATGGACGTGAATTGGCTTGCTCTTCTCATTTCTGTTCTCAAAAGTAGAATTTTGCAACAAAAACTAAAATGACCTTCAAATGACCTTGAAGGTCATGGTCAAGGTCATAGTCGGATGTAAAATTGTCTGCTCTTTTCATTTCTGGTGTCAAAAATATGTTTCCATTAGATGTCCCCCTCAAAACGTATATTTGAAAAATGTTCTCATTAAGCCCTTAACTTAAGAGATATTCACGTGTATTTTTTAAAATGGGACACCCGTTATAACAGTCTGGATTTATGAATAATACCGTTTTTGATAAGGACAAGTTTGTATTAATTTTGACTGACATTAAAGGCATTCTTTCAAACATATTTTCCCGTCTTTCCTGCGCTTATTCGATGAGTTATATCAAAAAGTGTATAACCACAATCAATGATTAAAAAAGTCAGAAACACTCAACTCTGGATTACAATAAACGTTTTTCAAGTTGGCCATGTCTATTGCGCCATATTTCGACAAATCGTGGAACTCAAAAACTGAGATATGCCGACATTATTTTTTATTTGAACGTTACAAAACTTAAAAACCATCGTTGTCTTTAATTTATAGTTAATTGGTGGTACTCCGATCATTGGAGGAGAATACATCGTGGACTGCAGTTTAATTCCAACGCTACCTAAAATAGATTTCATTTTGGGCGGAAACACCTATACATTAGAAGGAAAAGACTACATTTTGAGAGTGAGTACCTTTAATTTGTATCGAAAACACAGTCAAGTGTAATCAAAGCTATTAGTTGATTACCGCATGGCATAAAATTATGATTTTTTAGGTGGTTCAAGCCGGAAAAACGATCTGTCTTTCTGGCTTCATGGGCATCGACATTCCCCCTCCAAACGGCCCTCTGTGGATCTTGGGGGATGTCTTTATCGGGAAGTTCTACAGCGAGTTCGATCTCGGTAACAACCGCGTCGGTTTCGCCGAGGCTGTTTAAAAGCCAGCAAAATATTAGCTTGTATTTGTTATAGTTTGCTCTCTTTTCATATTTTGGAGAACAAACGACTATTCTTTGTGATTTAGTAGGTTACGATTTATATGACATGTAGCGTTTGTGATTTTAAATAGAGTAAATATTACTGTTATTTATTTTGTTTCTTTTTTTACGTTACAGTGGTGACTTCGGCGGGTTGTGAAAACGGTAATATTCAGTGATGGGGAATTTTTATACTTTGGTTGTTTTTTATTTAAAAAACAAACTATTTCTATTACCTTCGAGGGGAAAATTATGCAATTCAACTTCTGACATTGATGACTGTATGATAGCTCACATCTCACTAACAGTACTTGGAGAATAACAGGGTGTTAGAAGCTTGACTGCCTTAGTTTCAACAGACGATAGAATACATAAAAATAAACAAAAAAAAACTTATGACATGGGTCCCAAACACAACCATTTCCGAGAAAGAAATTGATCACTTTTTGAACTTCTAATAAATTTAAAATTCGAAAAAATTCATATTGAGCAATGTGACAAAGGCGCGGCGGATAACACTAGGTACTAAGCCCGTCCACCAATACGCAATTGAATTGGTATCTGGATTCAATCCTGTTGGAGTGTTCTTTGTGTTTCAATCATGTTGGAGTGTTCTTTGTGTACCACTATTTCCTTTTCTTGAGGTGTTTTCCAGGGAGTGCAAGAATATTGGATTCGAAGGTGTCGTGCGTGCATCGAAAATGGTGGCGCATTTTGAGCACATGTTGTAGTTTGTTTTGTACTTGTACATTTAAAAATTACTGCATTTTGCTTTTTGGTAAGTACCTAAATTATTTTTAATACGCATGATTATTTGGACGTGAATATTTGGGTACTTTAATTACATATTTTTCAAATACTTAATTTGCTTAAAAATTAAGTTTCTGTTTTAAGAGATTCATAATTCCTAAAATTCGAGCTACAATTTAAGCACAACACTATCTTCGTACTACAAAATCGATATACATATTTTATTTTATTTATTTAAAAACTGGAAAACAATTGTCTTGAAATTTACTAAATGTTTCACGATAATAGCTGTTTACATTTTTTCCGTAGGACAAGTCTGCCCTGTGTTCATAACCCTTCGCGTTAAAATCTGGCACATTATTTAAACCATTATGGCATATTATTTCTTAAAGCTTTAGTTAAGTCAATATACTGGGTGGTAGTTTTCTGCAGTTACCTCCCCCTTTTAGTGGTCAAAACTTTTATAGTGTTCGTGTATTTTTTAAATGGACAGCAACTTGAAGGGATCATTTTATTTAAAAACAAAATTTCTCTTAAGAAAATCGCCTACAGAAAACTATTCTTGAGAAAAATGGCATTATTTGCAGGCCTGTATGTTTAAAACTTTCAGTTCAGTAGGCGATGAAAACAAAATGTTGTTTGCTGTGGTGTCCCTGACGCGGTGAATTGTTACAGTAGTTCCGATAACAGAACTTTGTTGGCTAATTCTTGGAATTCTAACTCAACAAATATTGTACGGTCCGTATGACAGAAATCGTAAGTAACCAATAAACTAGACTTTTTTTTAAATAGACCTATAAAATGTACTATTTGTTCTAAAATAAAGGCGGAAAATTCGAATTTACTTTAACACCGGTTAAAAAATAAATTAGACGATTAATATATAATTTATACCAGACAAAAATATGATTGTACCATATACAATTACGGTACAGTAAACAGTGAACTAAGCAACATTTGACTGGATTCATGTTTCAAAAAATTTCAGAAAATATGTATTAGAATGGTGGCTAGTGAAAATTAAAGTGGCCATATTTTGGTAATGAAGCGTGACCCATACCATTTTTCAGACGATGGTTTCAATACTCGTATAGAATACTCGTATATCTTTAGTGACAAAAACAAAATTGCAAAAAAAAATTAATATATACAGGCTGTTACAAATTCACTTCTCACTACAGGGATCTCGGAAACGGTAAGAGGTACAAAGTAGCTAAAATGAGGGCAAAGTTGCGTAATCAGGGGACCAACATTATGCCTCTAAAAAATCAAGGCTAACATGATTAGTTTTCGAAATATTTGAAAAAAAACGAAATTTTGGAAATCCGTTTGTTTCATTTCAGCCTTGTTTGAGGTGATATTGAAAAAAGAAGGATACTTTCTCATGGCAACTTTTTGTCTTCTATCGAATGGCATTAGCAATTTTTATATGTAACGTTTTGTCTCTCCAAGACCATCATCAACTTCATTTTTTTAAATACAACCCTAGAAATTTTGCACGCCTTCATGACCTCCAATACTGTACTGCCTCGGCCCGAACCAGATTCAGACATTTGGTCTCGAAAAATTTATCATTAATTTTTCTCTCGTGTTCGATACAGTGTCAAAACTTTTATTTTTTTTTTGTTTTTTGCCAATATCTTAGGAACCGTTTGAAGTACAGGACTGAGCTTTTGTACACACATTACCACTATTAGTAGCTACTTTTTGGCACCCTTCTCGTGGACGTGGAGATTTTAAGGTATCTTAAGGGTTTTTCCCCCCACTGGAAAAATTGACATTTGACAGCAAATTCTGAAGTGCCAATGAATTTTACACAAAAGTTCTCTTGGTTCATTGCTCTAAAGTCAACCGTTTTCAAGAAAAATGAATTTTTATGAACAAAAACAAATATTTTGCTAACATTTCGAAAATCTTGTAATTCAAAAAATAGGTAATAATAATTAACAATTTTAACGAAATTTAAGGATAGGATTTTAACTTAAAAAGCAAATAATTTTTAGCGACTAAAATTTACAAAAACTGTTCAAAATTACGTCCGTTGGCTTGAATGCATGCATCGTCGGATCATGTTTCTATGAACGTTGTTCATAATTTGATGGGTATTTCTAATTTGTTCCGCTGTGGTTTCAACCCTAGTGGTCAATTCTTCGACCGTATTGACAGGGGTTTCATAGACAATGCTCTTCATGTTACCCCATCAGAAATAATCAAGTGGGGATAAATCAGGCGACCGGCGAAGTTTTGACATTTCGAAAGCGAAAGCCCGGAGAGAAAAATGGAAGAGAAGAATGTTTCTTTTTTCAACAGGAATTTACAGTTTTCCATTGCGACACTTATTTATGAACACCCTGTATACACAGACAATTTAAGTTTATCACGTACGTGAAAAGTGTAATTTTCACATTTACATTAGCTATGAATTGCATTTAAAAAGTCAGTTTAAGTATGTAGAGCTTAAACTTAAACGTAACCATAAATCTTGTGTCAAAATAGATATTTGGCTTGACATTTGGACAAGTGTGTGAATAAAGTGAATGATGTGAAGAATTAGGCTGCAAAAGATACGAAAATGTGATGATGAAACGAGCAGACGAGAACAAAAATTGTAGGTTTTCCATAGACACTATAGTCTATAAGATATTTGCTGATAGAAGAGCCCTGTGTCACTTTCTTGAAATTAACTGCAAGCGCTACCTGAGAACCCGAGTTAGGAAAACATTGGCGGAAAATTTCAAAGGACGCCCCTGCCTCGGTAAATTGTTACAGTAGTCCCGATAACAGAACTTTATTGGCTTCTTTCCTTGGAATTCTATCTCAACAGATATTGCACGGATTGTACAAGTTATTTCATATTAAAATACCTTTGTGAACCAACGTATGAGCAAATTTCTTCGGGATCCCGGTCTTTATTATCGAAATAGAACTACATCAACTTTTACGGGCCGCCACGTGATTATTAATTATTCTCCCCCGTTTTTTCTTATTCTTGAGGAAAGGAATAACAAAACCAGTGATTCCATAATATACATCATGTATATTTACTAAAAATCTTACAATTAACGTAATTAATCACAAAAGTGAAATATAAATAATAATTTGCTATAACTTAAAATCATTACTAACTCCAATACAGTTAATTAAAGAAATATGTACACATAATTAGACAAAACTATCTTTTAATATTAAGCCAATCCTATACCTTTTGTGGGTTTATTGAACTAGATGAGGTTACTTTCTTGCTGTGCCTTATTTTCTTCACGTAAGCCTCGATCAGATTCTTTATCTTCGTCGGGTTGATTTCCCCGGACTTATTGTGACATATCTGAAACAAAGGAACTTTAGCTTCACCGGACGACATAAAGAAGGACGTGAATCACCTTAGGTACGCTTCTTCTTAAAATGTCTTTGTACTCCTCTTTGTTTATCCTTTTCTTATTATAATGAGGCTTCAGTACTAATTTCACTTCTTCCACTACCCTTTCCTGTCTGTTCAATTTCTTAAGGAACTGAAAATAAAGTTTAATTTACACCGATAAATATTTAATTAAAAAATGTGTCAATTAATTCTGAAAACGATGTTATATTTTCAATAGCTGTCACTCAAATGCAGCATAAAAATTTCTTACATATACATTAATGCCACCCGGTGGAGCTACGGTATTTCCTTTCCTCTCGGAAATATTGGATTTGATGCTGCTGCTAAGAATATAGAAAATTTTCAACCATTTTCCAGACATTTCAGTCTTGATGTAGGCCAATCAATAAAGGGAAAAAAGAGGCTCTTTTTACACTTAAATGTTACAGCAAATATCATGTATTTCCTTTTGAAAAATATTGATTTCCCCAGCAAAGTCGTGAACAATTTTTTTTGAACAATAAAAACTGCAAAAAAATGACATTTTTTTTATTTTTTATAATATCTTGAAAAATGATAATGCAATCGTCTTACTTTCAATAGGACTTTTGTAGATAATAAAAAACCTATAAAATGGTTTTTTGTGCGACCCGATTGGTTCATTTTTTACAGTGAAAATCCGGAAAAACCTCTAAAATAGACCTTTTTTCAAAAATTCATAATTCCGTCTTTGAAGCTGGAAAAACAATCTTGCGGAAAATGACAGACAATAATATGTAGTTTGATCGTGCGTAAGATGGTTTGTGTCCGATGCATAGTTTTTGCACAATTGCATTATAAACAAATTAGGGTCTTTTTTACAGAGCGTGGCGATTTATAAAAAATGTTCCGATTTAAATTCTGAAAATGGCATCTGAAAGTGGACGACAAAATCTCCAATTTGTATTTCTCGGATTTTCACCTGGGTGATGGAAAATATGCTAAAAATGCCCTTGAAAGTCGCCCGAAACGATCCAAAGTACACTCGTAAGTCAGGTAGCGGTAGTGGGGGAAGCAGCAAGCGGAGGACTCTGACTCGAGCCTACTTTCGATCGATTCGGGCGACTTTCAAGGGCGTTTTTAGCATATTTCCCATCACCCAGGCAAAAATCCGAGATATACAAATTGGAGATCTACTTTCAGATGCTGTTTTCAGAACTTAAATCGGACCATTTTTGATAAATCGCCACGCTGTGCGAAAAAAAACCCTAATTTGTTTATAATGCAATTGTGTAAAAACCATGCATCGGACATAAATTATCTTGCACGCGATGAAACTACATATCTGTCATTTCCCGCAAGATTGTTTTTCCAGCTTCAAATTTGACGGTTATGAATTTTTGAAAAAAGGTCTATTTTAGAGGTTTTTCCGGATTTTCTCTGTAAAAAATGAACCGATCGGATCACACAAAAAACCATTTTATAGGTTTTTTTATTCTCAAAAGTTCTATTGAGAGTAAAACGATTCCATCATTATTTGTCAATGTCAATTTTTGAAGTTTTTTTTTTAAAAAAAAAATTGTTCACGACTTTGCTGGGGAAATTATTTGGGTTTTCATTTACTAAGTATTTTTCAAAAGGTAATACATGAAATTTGCTGTAATATTTATGTGTGCCAAAAAACCTCGATTGGTTCGCCTAATACATGAAAAACGGATGCAGGTAGAATAAATTATTGAATTCTTTTCTTCAAAATGAACATGTAACGTTATTTTGCGGAATAAATACTTATTAATTTTGCCAAATAATTTTAGTACTACCATTTTGAAGAAAAACTTTAATAAACACGTCTCTAAGTCAGTACCTTTTTTGTAGATCAAGGCTGAGAATTTCAGAGAAGTGATTTTCAAGTATTATTGCCAATAGTTGAAAGTATTAAAAAAAGAGCTAAATAAAAATTGTTAGAACTAAAATTTCTTTGCATTGTACTAAAACTCGAGAAAACTGAGAAAAAACCAACATAGCGCCATTGGATGCTGTGAACATACAGGGTCATTTTTTTTTCAGGGGTAATAGACTACAAATCTGTAATAAATATTATTTTTAATCTCATAAATAGCTATTATAATTTGTTTTCAACTGCACTTAAACTCTTGTCTACGCCACTACTGGACAGCTCTCGAATTTGGTTGTATGTGCGCAATTATCAGTGTTGTCTGTTGTTCTTTTTAAATGAAACTAAGGGAAAGGCAGTGACTGAAACTATAAGGAAAATAATTTTGTAAAAACAGATTGCTTTTGCAACATTTTTCACCTTATTTTCTTTATGTTAGTGCAGACGCAGAATTTACTAATTTATGTATAAAAATGATTTTTATTTTATGAAAATATTAAAAGATAAATAAAAATACTTAATCCGATAGATTTGCAATATTTTTTAAAATCATTTCAAGTTAAATAAAAAGTACGTTACCATTAATTTAAAGCACTGTGTTTAGCTTGTGGATCTCAGTGTCAATGACCCCCGACATTGATTTAACTACAGCTTATAAAGAACGTTCCTTGAACAGAACTCAAGTGTATGAGTGGTATTTGTGGACATGTCAATCAAAAACATTCAACTCCCCGGTTGGCCAGAACTAACAAAAACTTGAGAAAAATTTGCTACAACCGTCTCAAGCGATGTCTCTTGGCAGACTGACTCGGAAGGGGGTTACGTAACACCCATCTAGCGGGAGAAACCTGAACTGCAAGAGTGGTGCATGCAGCGAATTTCGTCCGGTTATTTTTGGATCCCCCCACGTAAATATGACCTCAATCAAAGGTACTGTATAACTAAAAAAATGTTTACCCTATTTTTGAGTGGCACTTACTGAAAACGTAACACCATTTTCAGAAATTAATTATCTAGAACTTTTCAAGAAAAATACATTTCGCAAGATATATCGATCACCCTGTATATGAAATATTAAGATACCCTGTACATAATCCTACTATTAAACAAAATGTTATTTTTGCATATAAAACAATGAAAAGTGTAAATTATGCGAAAGTGTGTTTTGCCTAAAAAATAATAACAAATAAAGTAACGCAAACAACAAAAATAGAACTCACCTTATCCTTAACTTGCATCTCAACTGCCGAATTGGGCAATTCATCCAGTATCTTCAAATTGTCTTCGTCCAACTTAACGCCGACCGTCTTTGTCTTGCCCGACGATAAAGACTTCTTCCCGAACTTCTTGTCGTTCCTGGTCTTGGATTTGTTGTAACTGGGCGAGCCGAACAGAGCGTCAAACACCGACTGATGCTTCTGAGGGGACTTTGCGTTACTTTTATTTGTACTTTTTGTCGTGGATTTACTGATATTTTCCGGTGGAGGTTCAAACAGATCTTCGTAATCGCTCGAACCGGGGGAATAAGGGGAGTCGAAGTCCAAGTTGAGGTCCTCGCCGCTGCCGTTCTGGGCCCAGTTCTTTCTCCCGGCGGTGGATTTATTATTCTTGTTCGGCATGGGTTTGATGGGTGTCGATTTTATGGTGGCTTTGGTCGGCAAAATCTTCACGGGACTGGATTTCACTTGATTCGGTAGGATTATCCTTTGCGGAACGGACGAGGCTACGTGAGGAGGCGTGATAATGGTAGAGTTCAAGATGTTTATCCGAGACGGTGCCAAATTGGAAGAAACGGGTGTCGACGTTATTAAAGACGTAGGTACAGAAGAAAACGGGGTGGTCTGTGCTACCGGCTTAGAAGTAGACATGGAGGGTTGTACCGTTTGGTTAATAACGACACTTATCCTTTCCGGAGATTTCCCGACGTTGGACTCTGGCGTCGCCTGGATGCTGCTTTGTGAGTCCGCAGGTTGTACATCTGCGATTGGAGGCGTAAGCGACTTCATCAAGTCCGGATTCGTCGGATTTATGGATTTTTCCAGCAGTTCAATAGCAGCTCTGCTCTCCAAAGTACTTTCGTTCAAACTCAGATTTGACTGTACCGTCTGCAACGGATCCGGAGTAGGTGATCTGGATTTAGTAGGTTCAAACGGATCGTAAACGTCAGGCGAACTGGGAGGTGAATTTGGCGGCTCGGGCGGAGTGTTGGGGCCCTTATGCAAGGTTTCATTGATCCTGGAATTAATCTCTTCCTGTACATCGTCGTTATTTTCCATGTCGTCGGGATCGTGTAAGGGATTGTTTATTGCACGAACTTGAGGTGGTTTGGCGCTTAAAGAGAATTTAATTTGAGGTTCTGGCGGTGTCTTTGGACCCATGGAATAGTTGATGCTTCGCTCCGGGCTAGCTACCTGTTGCGAGGAATCGCAGATGTTGTTCTGCACGCTTCTGCTGACTTCTTCGTTATCGTTATTATCGCTATCTGTCAGGACGATTACGTCTTTTGGTGATGGGGTAATCTCTTTGAAGGGCGAACGCTCCAAATCGATAATAGCTACGGGTTTGATTCCAGAAAGGTCCCTCCTGTTTTTATTCCGTCTCCTTTCCTTCTTCTTCCTGTTCATATCTTCCATATCTTTTTTCCTCCTTTCTCGTGTGGTCACGTCTCTCGTTTCGTTTTCATTATTAAAACTAACACTTACTAAAATATTATCTCCCGAAGCGAAGACCTCTTTGGAAGGAGGTGGCGTTCTCTCTCTTTCCCGCCTCCTTTTCTTCTGTCTAATTGTGGCGGTATTCTCTTTGATTCTTTTATCTCCTTTTCGTTTCTTCTCTTTCTTCTTCTTATTGGCGTTCATCGCAGCCGTTAAACTTTCAATATTTAACAAATGAGAAGTGTCGATTATTCTCGGGGGTGTCCAAGAGGGTGACACGTGACGAACTTCAGGGGGGGGACTCACACTCAGCGGAGTCCACCCCCTTCTATTGTTCCACTCTCTATTTCTTCTCGATGGGGACATGGACCTGTTCCTGCTCCGATTTCGAGGTTTTTTCTTAGACCTTTCCCTGGATTTCCTGCGTTTGTATCTGCTGTTGGAACGTTTCCTCTTTTTAGTCTTAGACCCTGACCGCTTCTTTCTCGGTGATCTAGACTTTGAACGAGACACTGATCTGTTACGAGACCTAGGCCTTCTCTTGCGGGACCTCTCCTTCGAGACAGAGTTTCGTCCTCTGGATGCTGACCTACGTCTCGACAAAGATCTAGATCTTCGTTTGGATAACGATCTCTGTCTAGTTTTCGACGGAGATGTTCCAGCTTTCGGGGGAGAGTCTTGAATTGGGGGAGTATTCGATTTGCTCTTTGATCTGGATGGCGTTCGCCTAATATCCCTTCCGAATTGATCTTTGATGACGAAGGGGCGGGGCTTTTCCGCGATAATAGCTCTCACATTATACCTCTCCAGCTCTTTGCGTTTTTCTCGCCTTTTATCTTTTCTGTTCTGCAACCTGTCTTCTTTAGCCTTTGAGGTACCGGATGGTCGGTCCGCGTCTTTATCCCTGTAATTACGTTCTTTGCTGTTCTTACTTAATTTCTTGAAGGAGGCTTCTTTATTTTGGCCCTCATTTTCTTTATTACCGCCTTTATCGCTGTCGGCAGGCTGCTTTTCTTTTTCTTTTTTCTTAGGTTTTTTTCCATCTTTACTTTCTTCAGCACTGGTCTTGCCTTTAACTTTTTTCTTTTCTGCTTCCTCCGATTTTTTAGCGCCTTTATTTTTATCTACGATTTCTCCTTCTTCGTAATCTTCGGGCCTAGTAAAGTCCAATTCAGATTCTTTGGCGTTTATCTCCAAAGCGTCTCCGTCAGAGACAGTTTTAAGTTCGTGAGATTCATCGAAATCGTTACGGTCTTCGTCTGAAATCAGTTCCGTATCCAACCCCTCCAGTCCTTGCCTGTTCCCTCTCTCGTCCAAGCACGGAGTGTAGCTTCTTTCTTCTTCGCTGATGTCTTCGGTCATGTGATTGATGTCCGAGATGGCAAACGAACTGCCATCTTTCTTCACCATGCTCTCGTCCTCGGAATCGCTGTACAAACCTCCAAGGATACCTCCGCTTACTAGTTTTTTCACAATTCCCACTCTGCTTCGGACTACCGGATTGGGAGGATTAGAAACTGAATGGTTTCCTTCATCTTGTATGTCCGTAGTGTCGGTGGTTTTCTCAAATTCGTACGTGACATTTTCTTCAACGCTCTCCTTAACAACAGAGCGTTCAAATTCATATATTACGTTTCCTTCCGAGGTCTCTTGCGGAAAAGTACTGTCTTTCTCAAATTCGTAAGTAACATTCTCCTCTGCATTTTCTTCCGGAGGAAAATTTTCTTGAACAGCTTCTCTTTCGAAATCGTACACCACGTTTTCACCCTCGTTTTCTTGAATATTATCACTGATTCCTACGTTCGGAGAGGAACTAACTTCGCCGACTTGGTAATCCTGTCCCATCTGCACGTTATCTTCCGCGGATAAAGATATATCTGTGTGGAGGGCCAAGCTTTTGCTTTCCTTTGAATAAATACTAAAATTAGGACAACCGTCGTCTGAAT
Organism: Anoplophora glabripennis; assembly: GCF_000390285.2. Taxonomy (NCBI): domain Eukaryota; kingdom Metazoa; phylum Arthropoda; class Insecta; order Coleoptera; family Cerambycidae; genus Anoplophora; species Anoplophora glabripennis. Next base: position 167,510 of record NW_019417300.1, on the reverse strand, counting down.
CTACGTCTTCATTTTCCTTTGAAGCTTCCATGCCCTCCTTTGAATAAATGCTGGTATTCGGACAACCGTCTGTCCAATCGTCGTCGTCTTCGATATTCTTACCATCCATCAGATTAGACGACTGTATAGCACCCGACTGTATTTCCATGGAAGAGTGTGGCATTTCTGGGGCGGACTCGACAACGGCCGGTGCAAATTCACTGCTGAAACCGACGGTTGAGGTTACCGCAGTTTCTTCCTTCTGATCTCCGTGGCACCTGTCCGCCTCCTGCATTTTCTCGTCGTCTATCACCATATCGGGTTCACTATCGTTGTTGTCGTCGTACTCATCTGTACCCATATTGGGAATGTGAACGTTAGGGATCATCAATGGCGGAGACGTAGTTCTTAGATCGGACTCGTCGATTTTGCTGGTACTGACAGTTTCTATGTCACTGTAAATGTCGATCTCCGATTCGCTATTCGGCGTGTTTGTGCCAGTATTGTCGTCATCTTTATCTTTTCTTTCTTGGGTGTTCGCTTCGCTAGAGGCGCACAGTGTTCTCTGAGTATAATCTTGAGGTACTTCATTCAGATCGCCGCCGCTAAAGCCGGAGGTGCTCGTAGACTCCATCGTGGACGTAGGAGTGGAATGATACTGGTAAAGGCTATGGGAATGATAGTTATTTGGATTGGATCTGTTGTAGTTCGGGTTGGGATTGCTGCCACCCTGGTGATAGTTATTGGGCCTCTGCCTCATCTTCACCGGTTGTGCTTTTACGTCGACGTAATTGTTCCGGGACTTCTTTTCAATCATGAATCTTCCACTGGAATCCACAGAGAAAGCGGAGTTTCTGGAGTGAAACTGCTCTTGACTGCTCAAAATGCTGTCTAGTAAGTCCGTGGAACTTGAAACGGCACTGGTGAGGTTTATAGCTGCCTTTCTTCTAGCCATCCTACGCATAGCTGAGATGTCGGACCGATTTGGAGCTCTCGCAGACAGTAACTGTACACCCGATCCGCCCACAAAGTTTTCATCTTCTTCGCCGGAAAAATAATCCAACTGGTTGTTCTGGCCGAACAAATGTAAAGGCGGTATTCCAGCTTGGTATCTGAGACCGCCCAGAGTGTTTGATGAGCTCTGAATTTTAACGTCGGGTAGATTTTGGGGCACGGTCCTGGGAGCACAGATGCCCAACTGCGCAGCTAACCTCTTCTTCACGGTTTTGGATCGAACTAGTGATCTCGTAGTTCTCAAATATCTCTTTTTGCGCTTCTTGTACTTCTTCTGTCGCTTTGTAACAGCCACTGTCTCGCCGGTAGCCTCGTCGATCTCATAGACCGTCGTGTAGCGTACCTGTTTCTTAGGTTTTCTCTTCGATTTCTTGTGTTTCACAGAACGTTTCACTCTTGACGTGCTGCTAGTGACTGAATTTACAAGCTGGGAGTCCTCTAGACTAGAGGTTGAAGGACCATTCGCTCGGCTCCCGTTCCGATGGTTTTGTTGGCGGTTATCCGCTATTCGACGTCTCACTCGCTCGGTCTGTCTTGTACGTGGAACTAATCTGTTAATTAGAAATATGGACTGTTTTGATATGTAAAAATTAATTAGATTTATGGAATACAAGCTATTACCTCACCTGACAATCAAACAGTTTCGGTGTTCATCTTTCCACGATTCCTGAAAAACTTTTGGTGGGAGCCTTCGAGTTACAAGAAAGATTATAAAAAAACCATAATTACGGCAATTATACAACTGTACCAATTTTTTTGTTTCGTTTTATTGGTCAAATGGGCTCCCAAAAAAAGTTTTGTGTCACTTAGGTAGGATTTATTAATACTCACACCCAGAACAGAACATGCATGCCAAAGTTTGAATCTCTCAGATTCCACAATTTCGTTTATAAAATTTTAAGTACATTTCCGTTTGTTAGCAGATAAATTGGAATTCCTTTAATATGACACTCTAGTTCACTATAAAAATTTTCATTGAACTACGATTATGAAAAAGGAAATAGTCTTTTGACTAGTTTTAAAGAAAAACTTAAAGTAAAAAGCACACAGAGAAAATAAAATTTACTTATTATTCAGAGAAAAATCACAAAAAATAAATACATCGATTAATTAAATAACTGCATCTCTTTGGCAAGGAATACAAATTGAACACAACAATCCTCAAGAAATAACAGTTAACATAATTTGTTTCTAATTCAACCACTGTGATTCTGAGATGGAAATAGTTCTGGTATCGTTAAAACAGTTAATGTAATAAAAGTCATAGAATAATTCACCTAGCTGACTGGTTCCTGCGCTGTCCCTGCGGCCTTTGCATTCTGTTCGGGCCATCCATCATCAACTGTATCTCGTACAATTCAACCTCAGAGGTATAGTCGTCATCCGGTGAACAATAATTACAGTACCAAGCACCTCCCGGTACCTCGTCCAGAGGGGGTGTCAGACAGTACAAGTGGAACCCCAGATCGCAACCATCGCACAGTAACATCTGGTCTTCGTTATCACTGGAACCGCATATTTCACAAAACGTAGGGTCCTCCACAATATCGACGTCGTTTTGAGGAGCCGGTTTTTCTATCGGCACCTGTCTTATCACTTTACCGCTGATGTTTTTGCGTACAAGAATCAAATTGTACTCTTGGCGGTCCACTGGACAAGTGTTCATATTTTTCGACCATTCCTGAATACACTCTAAGCAGAACATGTGGTCGCATGATTCTGGAGTACCAATTTCCTGAACTTTGAACGATATCAGGCATATGGGACATTTCTCCGACTGCCCGTCGCTAGAATCTGAATCGATGTTGTTGTCCTGGGCAGCGGACGAAACCGCAGCTTCTGGTTTCACTTTCATGTCTAAATCTATGTCAGAGAAGTCTGTTTCCCATTGTGAACTGGAACTACCCTCGAAACCTCTATCCGAAACCTCCGAATCGGCATCGGAATCACTCACTATCCGACTTGCTTTCTTTGTTCTTTTTACGACAGTAGAACCAGAGCTTTCAGAGTCTGAATCACTTGCCACCCTCTACAAATAAAAAGGCTCAGTATGGACCACGTACTTTGTATATATTATAGAAAAAATAAATGTAAGGAATTTATTATTTTACATAAAACAAAAAAAATTAACTCCAACCAAAAATTATACAATTTTATTCATACCATTTACTGTTACCAATTAATGTAGATAATATACATTAAGGTGTTGGAGACCTCCGTACCCATCATGACATATTTACCTGTTTTCATTCATTTTCTGAATAATCTTTGTGTTAAATTTGTAATGGAGATTGAAAACCTTGATCGACATTTTATTGAATATTTGTTCAACAAATGTTTTACTAAAATTACTCATACCTAACTGAAAAGCTTTGTATGAATTCAGTTGAAGATCTTAAAAATTAAATTTTTGATTTATTTTAAACATAAATATTGTTTCAGAAATCTTTCAATATAGAAATATTTTCATGACAAATATTTTGTTTTATATTAAAAAAAATCAGAGCTTACTGAACATTAATATAGCATTTGCCAACACATTTTTCAAGTATTTATTTAAAAAAAATGTGAATTTCAAAATCTAAACTGACAGTTTTAAAACAAGTACATTCTGCTTCGAAAATAGAATGTGGAAATGTAGATATTACTTTATACTTAGTTAGTCTCAAACATTTAATTTATTCAGAGTTGCGAAACGGTTTTGAAAGGCCAAATGTTTAAAATTTTCCAAATTTTAGAATTATACCTATCGTTGTTAAAATTCGTTTTTTTTTTTGAGTTCTTACCTTTTTGGAAACATTCAGATTAATGATTGAGTTCAGAACACGTTTACTAAAATTATAACCATAGATAAAAGTTGCCATTACCAATTTACTCGTGAATTTTTAGATATATTTGTTGGACAATTTACTTTGTAAATGTATAAATAACTATACATAAATAATATTCACTGACAATCTTTTACGGGCCTAAAAGTTGGTGTCCTAGAGACCTAGACTTACAATGAATGTCTATTTGTACTCAAAAAATAAAAACAAGTGAAGTCATGAAAATGAATTCGAACATTGTTACCCAGCTTAACGAATACAAATCTTAAGACATTGCTTATTGCATCTATTTTTTGCCTACTGTTGGAAAATAAATTATTCTCTTAATCATACCCTGACTTTTTTTCTTTTGTTGTGTCTGTGAATTGAACTGCCACTGTCCGATTCAGAGTCCGAGGAATCTCTGATGGGATTTTTGTCGTGAAAACCGCGTCTTCGTCTCGACGATGATGATCCTATGACAGGACTACCACTGCTTGAAGTACTCTCCGGACTGTCTTCCAACCGATGAACTTTTCTTTTTCTTTTATGATGGGGTTCGGCATCGCTATCATCACTACTCATTTTTCAGTTTTGCTACAAGCCTTAAGGTAATTAATTACCGCCGTTACCAATAATAAGCTTTTAATTTCGAGATCTAGTTTCGCGTACTACGGTAAAAGAATGCGGAGCACATAGAGACAATAAATTTATTTCAAAATTACAAACACTTCTTGTAAATGGTAAAAGAAATGACAAATTTTTATATTCACGAAGAAGCCATTTTTGACATCCTCTTCTACGTACGTAGTGGAGTGGTCCTCGTAGCTCTTGGCGCATGCGGTTTTGAAAATCGTAGAATAAAATGTCGGTCTTCGAGGACATTTCGTAGCATCCGTAGCAATCCGTTCTTTTCGACGTAGCTGGAGTTTTCTGTTGTCCGTTTGACACGAAAATAACTCAAAAATGGGTCGTATGCACGCTCCTGGGTAAGTAAACCCTTTAAAATGCACACAAAATAAAATTTAAGTAAAGTGAAGTGACTTTACATACATTTTCCTGTAAAATTAGTGTTGTGGAAAACATGTACTTTTTTGAGGTTATGTTACCTCGTGGCAGGCTTCTATAGTTTTAAAATTGACAAAATTTTTATGTTTTAGAAAAGGCATTGCCCAATCGGCTTTGCCTTATAGACGTAGCGTTCCTACATGGCTAAAAGTAACCCCTGAAGAGGTGAAAGATCATATTTACAAATTGGGCAAGAAAGGTTTAACTCCATCACAGATCGGTATGTTTACCCCTCATTCTGTATCAATGAAGCCAAATTTGAGTATTTATATATTCTAGGTGTAATTCTAAGAGATTCCTATGGAGTAGCACAAGTAAGGTTTGTCAGTGGCAACAAAATCTTACGTATTATGAAAGCAATGGGTTTGGCACCTGATCTACCCGAAGATTTGTACTACCTTATCAAGAAGGCAGTAGCTATCCGCAAACATTTAGAACGTAACAGGAAAGACAAGGACTCTAAATTCCGTTTGATTTTGGTAGAGTCTCGTATTCACCGTCTAGCCAGGTACTACAAAACTAAGAGCGTACTTGCACCTAACTGGAAATACGAGTCTAGCACAGCCTCTGCTCTGGTTGCTTAAGTTAGATTGTATTTTGTTTATAAATTCAATAAAAATGTTTAAAAGGTCTTGTTGCTATACTTGCAAACCCTAGAATCCTAACATATAAAAGTTGTCTGAAAACTTTGTATTCAACTTTTAAGTAAATTAAAGAGATGTGTTTTGTAGATCATTTCTACACAAATAATATACAGGGTGTTTCATAACTGCCGACACAGAGTGAGCACATGTAGGATCTTAAAATATGGCGATTTGTTTAACATTTTTTCCTGGGATGTTTAATTTTAAAAATGTTTTTACTAAAATTTTTGGAAAAACTGCTTTTGAGAAAATCGAAATTTTGTGAAACAGCATTATTACCATTTGATTTGGACAAAAAGTAAAATACGTATGCAGTTTTATGACTAGTAGGCTATGATTTCATGTGTCATTTGTGACATTTACAAAAGAGTATCAAGAAAGAACAATTTAATTAAATTAGATTCTTTATTTTATTTTAATTCAACTTTAACCACATGAACTACGGATATCGTTAAATAGTACTACAATAACTTGAAAATGGCCACCATTTTCTCTAATACATAAATTTACCCTCCGCCGAAAATTAAAATCTACTCTGTGCAATAACTGGATCAATTTATAGCATTGCATTTATTATTTATACGATTCCATAAATCTGCTTCAAATACGTGTAAAATAAACGAATTCTTTTAAAGCCGCAGAGAAAGAAATCACATTTATTCAGATCTGGTGAGCTTGGTGGCCAATTTTCTGGGCAATTGTTTCCTCGTCCTATCCATCTATTCGGGAACTACTGGTTCAAGAAGTCTCATATATTAGCACTACAATGCGGTGGAGCACTATCATGCATAAACCACATTTGACGTCTTAATCGCAAAGGTAAATCCTCGAGTAGGCCAGGAAGAATAGTTTGTAAAAAAAAAATAATTTTTGCCATTCAACCGGTTTTGTAGAATGGCCTAACCAAATAATGTCCGACAATACCAGCCCACATGTAGATTTTAAATTTGTTTCGAAAATTGCGAGGAATTATTGCGTGTGGATTTTTATCCGAATATTCATGGAAATTATGCAAATTTGTGATGCCTCAAGTGAAACAGGCCTCATCCGTAAAAATAATCTCATGAAACTTAATTACAAAACTCTGTGTTGGTAGAGTTATGAAACACCCTGTATATGAAAACAAAGTAAATATTCATCTTGTTTTATTTAGGAATGTAGGCGGATATTTGGGGTAAACTCAATTGAAAAAATGCATTTCAATTTGTGTAGAAAATGCTTTATTTTTTCTTTGGCTTATTTCACGACTAAAAATTCATATAAACATAGGTCTGCAAACGCTTCGTTACCGATCTACAGGGCGTTGAAGTTTTAAGATTTTTTTAGTTTTTTCTCTATAGCTCCCACAGTTTTTGAGATATTTAGCTCAAATTTGGATAATAAACAAGAGGTTATCTAAATAAAGCCAGAGCCTACTGGACCATTTTAAGAATTTAAATTTCATCTAACGAATTACACAATATCGTTTTTTATTTTTTTTTTCTCGATAACGGTCGCAGATACGAAAAAATGATGAGACAAAAAAGTTTCTCAACAAAACATAAAATTTAATTTTGATTTTAGAATCTACCAGCGGCGCACCGCACAAAAGTTCAGGGGAAGAAAAGGGAGCATGAAGCCCGAAAAAATATCACTAGAATACTATGTCCAATGATGTAAGCCCTACATCGTAAACTATATTCTAAATTTGAGCTAAATATCTCAAAAACTGTGGGAGCTATAGAGAAAAAACTAAAATTTTAAAATTTCAACACCCTGTAGATCGGTAACTAAGCGTTTGCGGACCTATGTTTATATGAACTTTTAGTCATGAAATAAGCCAAATAATGACCCCCTCCCTTATGTACATGATATTTAGGAACACCCTGTATACAGGACGTTTTTTAAGTCTATGTGTCTACAGGCCATTTGCAAATAAGTGCGAAATATTTTAGGGGGTGGTTGCCGAAGTTTTTTGTGAAAAAAAGTTCATATAAACGTAGGTCCAAATATGCTTCGTTTCCGAGATAGTGTTTAAATTTTAATTTTTTATTTATTTTTATTATTTCAGTTTTGATATTGACCCGAAATTTAAAAAACGCTTTGGAGAGATAAATGTTCATTTTTTGGGGTTATCCGAATATTTCCACTTGCACCAGTGGCGTTCGTGCGAGAATAACAACCTTTTTAAATAAAAAAAAATTGGTACGCCACTATTTCCCGTTTTGATATTGTTTTAGAAATCCGCCATCAATTCTGAATGAAATTGGTCTCTTGAATTTTCTTCGTAGGATGCCCCGTTTTTGAGGAAAAAAATAAACCATATTTTATTACAAGTTTTGTGTATTTTAATTTCTATTGATACATTATCTAGTAGGTTGCTGTCAATACTTCTAAATAAAATACAACCATCAAATTTCGAGTCAATATAACTCTAAAACTATTTGAAATAATTAATAAAAATAAATAAAAATTAAAATTCAAACACTGTAGCTCGAAACGAAACATATTTCGACCCACGTTTATATGAATTTTTTTCACAAAATATTTTCAGCAGCCACCCTAAAATATTTCGCACTTATTTACAAACACCCTGTATATGAAAACTTCAATAAATCAAGGGTTTAAAAAGATTAAATTTAATCATTGAGAACCCCAGAATTTTTACGCCAGTAACTTTTAGAAATGAATAATTTTTGAGTTACTTTTTAAATTTAATTAGTGTCGTATTCGAAGTCCCGAGTGAATTTCATTCTACTGCCAAATAAGTATTCCAAGAAAATATAAATTTTACGATAAAAAAATTAATTTTAAAATAATTTATTAAAAAGACAAAATATATAATACTATTTACATCAATTACTTAATCATTATAATGTTGCTGTACATTTTTCCATTTTTCTACCAGTTGGGAAACTCCTTTCTTCTTCATGGCCAGACCGGGAGCCAGTTTCACCTGTTGACGCAGAATAACTCGTATTTTAAATTAATTACACTATGGGAAATATGAACAAAAGACTAACCTTTGTCTTCTTCTTCTTCTTGGGTGGTTCTACTGAAGGATCCGATAGTGCTTTGCTGTCCTCTGCGGGGGGTGGGGGAGGTGGAGGGGAAGACGAATTTGGATTCTCCATAGAGGCGATATCGGAGTAAAAGGAATCCAAAGCGGAAAACAGAGGATCGGCTGTCTTTGCCTCTTTTTCCTGCATCACAAAAAGAAATAAATTAAACTGATCCCTAAGTTGATAAATTTACAAACCTTTGGTTTATTATAAGCAATGATTTCCGGTAAATCAACTCCGGGTGGTAACGGCTCACCGTCGTTTAAGAATTTGGCGGGAGCTACTGGTTCGGGAGGCAAAGGAACGTCTGAAATTAAAAAGTTAGTATGCTAAAGATTACAACACCTGATTGCAAACAGGAAAAAAAACAAATAAACTCATTGAAATATTTAGTATAGCAAAGTGTTTTTGGCACAAGACACGTAACAGGTGGAGCAGGACCAAAGGCCGTGTTTAACATACACACTTTGAAAATCTCTTTTTATACAAAGTTACCTACAATATTTTATCTAAAATCACTCAGTAACCACAAAAACTATTGAATTTCTAAAGTAAGAGCCTATAAACATAAAATAATAGCTCTTAATATTTAATATACAATATACTGCGGGGACCGCCTAGCCGGGTGTCTTGGCCCATGGATTTCGATCGGCCGAGGTAAGCATCGCGGACGCAGGCTGGAACTTGGATGGGTTACACCTAGCAATTATCCGATTTCTTAAATTTTCCACATTTTCCATTGGATTAGTATAAACTAATGACTTTAGATGGCCCTATAGACCAGGGCGGATCTGTTTTGAGGTGGATGTGAGAGGGGGCACGCAAATTTTTTCTGAATTACCTTCAGTACAACTCGCATAATAAAAGTGTAGATCCCTAGATCTGGGCGAGGTTCGGAACATTTTCAAAATTACAAATACATATGTTTAAAATTTTTTAAAAAATACCCATTTTATTTGTGTTTTATACTTATATCTTGGAACCTATGCATTTAGAATTGAATTTTGCACAATATACTGTAAAAAAAAATAGCAATAATTGATGAAAAAAAGGCAACATAATCAAGTTTTTTGGATAATTTTTTTAAAACATTTTAATTGCTCCGAGGGCATTCTAATTTTGCTAAAAAAAAACTTTAGAATGTAATAAAACAGCACACCAAATGTCATTAAAATCGGTTAGATAGTTTTCGCAAAATAATTTGTTTTTAAATTTTGAAAAATATTTTCGAATTTTCAAAATGTTGCACAGCTTCAAATAAAGCATCTAGATACTTGAAAATATTTGGTGAGGTGAAGGTCGATTTTTATAGCCGACCTTCAAATGACCTTGACAAAGTGGAGGTCAAGGACGAACCGAAGGTATTGATTGAGCACATTGATGGAAATCCCATCGACATCTTATTCCGAGGCTACTTTAAGGGTGACGAATCATTTAAACTTGTTTTGACCTTGACTCAAGGTCAAAGTTATGATCACGTCCAGATGTAAAATTTTCTGCTGAATCTATTTCCAAGTTAAAAATAGGGAGTCCCATTTAAAATTCCGAAGTTGTCCTTCAAACGATCTTCAAGGTGAGGTCAAGGTCAAATCCTAGGTAAGCAGCTGGTTTCCCCCAGTGAACTGAACAACTTTTTAGATTGGGGGTTTCTCTGACGAAACATCTATGTGTATCAATTAAAATGGGACACCCAGTATAAATTTGGTCTCTTCGCCATAGTGCAATTCCGTTTTTTTTTTGTCTCTATTAGCGTACTTTTTAGTTTCGTTTTAAGTAATGAAAGTTTAGTTCACGCTTAGTATGTCTTCTGTGATTACAGTTTTTTTTAATGTTGGTTAAGTTCGTTTTCAAAGTAAAATTTGTACATATTCCTATTTTTTTCTGCATTGTGTTTTTCTTTTTTGCTTTTCAACACTTTCACCACTCTTTAACACTTTTTTTAATGAACTGTTCATTTCTACGGCATCACTCACTGACATATCCTCGTTTCGTGCTCAAATGCTTTGACAAGTATTGATTATGTACATATTATACCGGTTATTAACAGATTAGCCACTAAAACTCGCACATTATTCCGTTTTTAAGAAACACACTGAACTAAGACGTGAAAATAATAACATGTTTTTCCCACGTTCATGGATATGACACTAAAGGAAACGCCTAAGCTGAAAACTGAGACAAAGATAATTAAAAAACCATGCAGTTTTGCTCATCACTCTTTTTTTTCACCATAAACAAATCAAGCTTGTAACAATAAAACAATACATAAAAAAAATTGGTTTGATTTATTTACGAGACTTACCGTTACTTTGGAATTTTGGTACAACTCCTTACCTGGCACTTTGGTCTTGACGTCCTCCTCGTCCTTCCGGCTTATAATAGGGGGAGGGGGTGGGGTGGGACTCCTGATGATGGGAGGTAGGGGAGGTGACAGGTGTATGGTCGGTTCGGCGGGTGGCGGAGTGGTGGAAATGTCCATGGCCTCGTCACACCTGGAGATGTCAGGCTGAGGATATTCCCACTGGCTCTCCCCCGTCGTCTGGTTTTGGTAGTAATACCTCTTATGCGATCTAAAATCAGGGAAGAGGCCCAAGATAGAGTACGTCGAAAACACCCGTGCGTCGTATGAGAAAAATATTTACTTCTGTTCCACCGAAATTTATTTTATCTTTGAAATCATACAAAAAAAAAATAACATGTACTTAATGGTTTGTAGTGCGTACACCTGACAGATGAATAAATAAAAAATTGCTCGAAAACCAATACGACATTCTTAGGAAAAAAAATAGCCCACTCGATAAATAATATTAACCTTTAAAATTAACGATTATGAAATTTTCATCCCAAAATCTGTAGCTATAGCCGATCTCCATTTTCTTCGTGTTTAGTTCAATCACCGTAAAATTATTTTATGACACCTTCTGCGAGCAACTGAATTCTTTTATTAAAAAAATATTCAGTTATACTCGATAATTATTTATACTCTACCTGTTTAGAAAAGTTTTTTTTAGATAATTGTCAGATATCAAAGATTAAACATAAAATTTAATAAATTAAACATTTCGTTTTCCAGTCGATTCCATGTGGTTCTGCAGGTAGAATCTTCGAAGCACCGCACGAATTTTCCGACTCCAACCGTCCTAAACATAGAGAAATTGTTAGATATCCAATATAGACGAATTACATATTTATTTAAATTCAGTAAACGGTAGAAATCTTTTTACAAACCTTCATCCGATACATTAAAACTGTACTTGGTTTCACACTTTTTTTTAGAAAAAAAGTGATATACTTTATGTTTGAACTTATAACTGCTTAATGAATATATCGCATATAAATGAAGTACCTATACTACATCCTGCCGAACTGAGTACAATATATCATGCCTTCGATTTAGAAATATTAGTTACTTAGGAAATGGGTGTTTTCCAAGTTGGACTTTTTCTTTGATAGAATTCAACGTAGAAATCTAATTTTCAAGCAGGGATAGAAAAATTCACGTTTACTGAATACAGTGAAAATCAGTTATAATGATCTTCAAGGAACCGCTTGTTTACGGTTGTTATAACATAGACATAATAAGCAGTTACATATATTTTAATTAAAACTTTTATAGAAAAATTTAAAAATTTACAATACAAGTCTTTAAGTATGTACATGTATTGCTTTGTATTCAAAAGATCTCGCACGCTTCATTTTCAATTAATTGTTTTCAAATAGAAACTTTATTTTATTCTTCTTCACATTCTTTTTCTTGCTTGCATTAGTTTCTCCTTTTTTTAGTCTCTATATTACATGTGATTTTTCTTCCTTATTAAACACTTTTCTCTTCAAGATCGTGATAGAAAGTGTAATAATTACTAAATATACAGGGTGTTTGTAAATAAATGTGAAATATTTTAGGGGGTGGTTGCCGAAGTTATTTTGTGAAAAAAAAAAGCTCATATAAACGTAGGTCGAAATATGCTTCGTTTCCGAGATACAGTGTTTAAATTTTAATTTTTTATTTATTTATATTAATTATTTCAAAGAGTTAATGATATTGACATAAACCATTTTTCACAAAATAACTTCGGCAGCCACCCCCTAAAATATTTCACACTTATTTACAAACACCTTGTATGTAATATAACTGTATGCATAGATAAGTCGTAATTTGTCCCAAACGTACTAACTGGTGTCAAAAGCGTGGATGCTGGCGGGGAGGGCGTAAGAGCGGTGCATTGGTTTTAAGGCTGTATATCACTATTGGTTGTTATAATCAACGATATTTTTAATATGTTATTTCTCTAAGATTTAATTGGGACTTCCAAATTCCGTCGTTATATCCAAGTCATATAATCAATGTCGTTATAACAAATTTTCACTGTATTTTAAATAAAAAGTATTTGTTACTACTTTGTAAAGCACCGTGTTTAGTTTGTGGATGTCAGCATCAACGACCTCTGGATATGGCCTATAATAGTTTATGGAAACCATATAACATCGCTCCACTCCTGAGGTAATATGACAACAAGGCAGTAAAACAAATAGTCAATGGTAATTTGGCGAAAAGAGAATGCCCGGATTGGTACTAGTCTGTCCAGTAGCAGGGTATGAAAATAGTTTTTAGGATATACTCTAGTAATTTTTATTCGTAATTATTATGGTTGAAAAATATCAATATTCACAACAGAATTTGAGAAAATAAAATTATGATACTGTTTATAAAGGTCAAAGGTATAGTCTGTATACGATTATTACCCGAATTCAAAGACAAAAAACAACACGATTGCTGTCGTGTGATAATAGCTACACGAAAGTCAAACGGAGAACATAATTATTACAAAGAATCACCTTACTGACTTAGTACATAAGTAACTGGCACTTTGAAAAATTTTTATTTTATTATTTTGAATTCTTGTTGTATTAAAAGGAAAAGTACAACTTAAAAAACACCCCGTATAAAGGATGTAACTTTAAGTAGAGGGTCAGTTTTTTTAGGGGCAAAATATGTGTTCCCCAGAATACTACACTGAAACATTTCGAGTTCATTTCATTTATTCATTCATTTCATTTGAGTTCATTTCAATTCATTTTTCAAACACCACTTAAACTCGCCTTTGTACCGCCACTGCCGCATCAGTGTTGCTTGTTACCTTTTTAAAATAACTGTATGAAACTAACAGTGGCAGAGAAAAAATAATTTTGTCGAAACAGTTTGCTCTTGGTTGATTTAGTGAGATTATTTTAAAAAATTTATATATTTTGTTTCAGTGCCAACAAAGCACTAAACATGAAAAAAGATTGTGTTCTTTAAAAAATTATTATTTTAGCATGTTTAGGATACGTTACTGACTGTAAAACTAATTTATATTTTAAAATAATANCATATATGTAAATAGGAAATGTATTCCACAACGGATAAGTTCATAGTTATAACCTAATAAAATGTACATTAAATTGTAATGCTAGAGACAAATAAAGTAGACATAAATACTTGCCTTAAAATTTATTTATGAAATACTTAAAACCTATAAAATAAAACAAAAGTCAAATAACCGCAATTTGATAACAAAATTACTAATAATAATGGCAAATAAGACAAATGTTATTCAAATGAATGTGTAAACACAAACGGCAATGTCAAAATTACCTTGTCTCGGAGCTTATTGCTTTCGCCGCTTGGTGCGCTGGCATCTTAAAAATTATCGAGGATACCTAAAATTAATGATCCAAAACAAATATCGGATTTAAGGCCGAATAGCATTTTACCCTGTCTATCTAAAGTTGCTGAAAAAGTAATGGAGAATCAAATTCACAATTTCTTAGAAATTAATTACATTCTTCCATCGATTCAGTCTGGATTTCGACCAGGATACAGCTGTGCTACAGCACTAATGCATATCACTGACGACATTATTCAAGCTGTGGATGAAAGAAAAAATACTACGATGCTATTACTAGATTTTATTAAAGCCTTTGATACTATTATCTATTCTTGAATCATGTGGGTTTCAAAACGAAGCCAATGCACTCATTCAATCATACTTGCAGGATCGCACACAGGTTGTAAGGTTATGGGACAAATTATCTAAACCTAGGCAAATTTCTTCTGGTGTTCCACAGGGTTCCATTTTAGGGCCTGTTTTATTTAGTGTCCGAGATACAGTGTTTAAATTTTAATTTTTTATTTATTTATATTAATTATTTCAAAGAGTTTTAATGATATTGACATAATCCATTTTTCACAAAATAACTTCGCCAACCAACCCCTAAAATATTTCACACTTATTTAGGCGTAAGAGCGGTGCATTGGTTTTAAGGCCGTATATCACTATTGGTTGTTATAATCAACGATATTTTTAATATGTTATTTCTGTAGGATTTAATCGGGACTTCCAAATTCCGTCGTTATATCCAATATGTCGTATAAAGCAATGTCGTTATAACCAATTTTCACTGTATTTTAAATAAAAAGTATTTGTTACTACTTTTTAAAGCACCATGTTTAGTTTGTGGATGTCAGCATCAACGACCTCTGGACATGACCTATTATAGTTTATGGAAACCACATAACATCGCTGCACTCCTCAGGTAATATGACAATAGGGCGGTAAAACAAATAGTTAATGGTAATTTGGTGAAAATTATGATACTGTTTCTAAGGGTCAAAGGTATAGCCTTTATACGATTATTACCAGAATTCAAAGACAAAAAAACCACACGATTCCTGTCATGTGATAATAGCTACACGAAAGTCAAACAGAGAACATAATTATTACAAAGAATCACCTTACTGACTTAGTACATAAGTAACTGGCTTTTCGAAAAATTTTTATTTTATTATTTTGAATTCTTGTTGTATTAAAAGGAAAAGTACAACTTAAAAAACACCCCGTATAAAGGATGTAACTTTAAGTAGAGGGTCAGTTTTTTTAGGGGCAAAATATGTGTTCCCCAGAATACTACACTGAAACATTTCGAGTTCATTTCATTTATTCATTCATTTCATTTGAGTTCATTTCAATTCATTTTTCAAACACCACTTAAACTCGCCTTTGTACCGCCACTGCCGCATCAGTGTTGCTTGTTACCTTTTTAAAATAACTGTATGAAACTAACAGTGGCAGAGAAAAAATAATTTTGTCGAAACAGTTTGCTCTTGGTTGATTTAGTGAGATTATTTTAAAAAATTTATATATTTTGTTTCAGTGCCAACAAAGCACTAAACATGAAAAAAGATTGTGTTCTTTAAAAAATTATTATTTTAGCATGTTTAGGATACGTTACTGACTGTAAAACTAATTTATATTTTAAAATATATAACGAGCGTTCAAATAAAAACGTGATCAAGTTGGTTCTGAAAATTTGGACGTAGGGCGTAGCGTATAGCAAATGATCTTAAACGTCATCTGTCAAAGCGCTGTATCGCCGCTTTGTTATTGAAACTGACAGCTGCTATACAGCTCGTTGAGAAATGAGGTTAAGTTGGTCGCTATAAGCTACGCCCTACGTCCAATGTATCAGAGCCAACTTCGACCACGTTTTTATTTGAACGCTCGTTATTTGCTATTTTTATAAAAAATTTATATTAAAAAACAAATAAAAATACTATTCTTATATAGGTTTTAAAAATTTTGTAAAATCATTTCAAATTTTTACCAAGTTATTAGTTACTATTTGAAAGCATAGTGTTTAGTTTGTGAATTTCAGTTTGAATGACCTCTGACATTGACTTGTGTCCAGTGGCCAGATATGAAATTTATGGAAAAAATTTAAAAAAAAATCAGTTTTCATGGCAGAATTTGAGAAAATAAACTTATATGTGTTCCTAAAGTTCAAAGATAGCATCCATAACGACCCCCGATCGAAGTTACACCCCCTATAAATCAAATTCAAGTAACAGACCATCAACACTATAAACTTTCTTATTATTCTTGATTTTGTCTAAGCTAAACTAGTTTTTTGCAAAATTGTACTCAGTTTCAAATAGATAAGATAACAACTATCATCTTACCTGGAAATATTGCTGTGGGGGCATCTCCAACGATTCTTGACAAATTTAACTTAAAACGCTTTTACAAAAAAAAAAAAATGGTCAAAGGGAAGGAAAGGAAGGCGAGGGGACAAAAATTTAGTAAACAATTCAGTCCATACCTATCCCATTGCAAAAGCCACCCTTCCGGCGCCGCATCTTTCTCTAATTTGTTCAAGTCCGCGTGGGTGTTATTCAACCATCTCTGCAGATAAGACGGCTTTAGTCCGTTCTCTTTCATAGCAGTGAATAGTGTCTTGAAAGGAAACGACATTATTCAGCATGATTAGTTAAGGTTTCGTAGCAGTTATATCTTGGACACCATTTGTGCTGCGATTTTTAGGTAAAAAAATTTATTGATAAATATGGGCAAAAAATGTTACTATTAAATATTTTTAAGTTTCTGACTTCTTCGCTAGGGGATATATTTGCTTGGTTATAAAAAAATATCCAAATTTACAAATACCTCTGCAAAATTTACTTAAACAAAATTTTTTTTGCCAAGAGCAAAATGGAGGATACGCTGAAATTTTTTAAATGCAACTTGAGTTTGCCTTATCCAAATTCAATAAACTGTGGCTCATTTCAAAAGGCAGTAATTCGATTATTCTTAACAATACTGGTGATTTTTCATATAATGTGACAAACCTAATTTCTCAAAAATATTTACTGCAACACAATACTTTTTTTCAGTTTGTTTGTCCTTTTAAACAAACTTAAGAAAAATCAATATGAAAACGAGGACTCCAAAAATAGTACAAGTCTGTCATATACAGGACGAGTCATTAATAATAATGGTACAGCTTAATGGCATATTGTTATATGTTATGTTATTGTTATAACATCAAAATATAGTGATTGAGCCAAACATGCCTTAATCAATTATTGCTCCTTTTCGTTCTACAGGGTGTTAAAGTTGAAAAAAAAAATTTTTTTAATCTATATTTTAAGTATGTATGGACCGATTGTTTTGAAAGTTTGTAGTTTTACGTTTTTTGAGGAGGCAAATACGAACATGGAAACAGTGTTGGGATCACGTCTAGAGGGCGCTAGTTATACTGTCCTATCAATGTAAAAATCTGTATAACTTTTTGTATTTTACAATTTTGAATTTTTTAACTACAAATTATTGAACTACGTTCAGTTCTAAATTAAAAATGTGTACTAGTTACAAATCGATAAACCGTTTTCAAAAGAAAATATTTTTTCAACTTTTAACACCCTGTAGAATGAAAATGAGCAATAATTGATTAAGGCATGTTTGGCTCAATCGCTATATTTTGACTTTAACAATCTGCCATTAAGCTGTGTACTATTATTAATGACTCACCCTGTATACAGTATTTACGAATACTAAAAATAAAATTCTTTGAGGAAAAGTTTTAAAATGAAAAAAGAAAGTCGGGTGAATTTTGTAATTTTAACATTTACTGTTCATTCAGAAAATTACTTTTTGTGATTATTTTGTCCCCTGTGAATAAAATTATTTTTGCTTAACCAAAAATCTCAATGGAAAAAAACTAGTACGGCTCTTCATTTGTTTAACATTTTGAAACTCAATCTAGTTTCATTTTCCAAACTACCGGTGCCATTTTTTTCCGTTAAATATTTAAAGATTAAGCAAGTAAGAATATATCATATGAAGGCAGGGGAAGGCAGATAAGCAAACAAAATTTAAATGTTGAAACCTATTTAAAAAAATGTCATAATTTTGAAAATGAAAAGATTTTTGAAATGTTAAGTGAAGTGTGCGACATAGTGATCCATATTTTTTTGGTCCATTTTTGAGGGAGATTCCTTCAACACAAGAGTTTATTTGATTAATTTTTACATTTTTTTTTCACTGACGCTCAAAACTCCGTACAAGTAATAAAAGTTGTCCAAATTGTAATATTTTTTTTGAAATACTCGTAATTATGTCCGTTTTCTTATGTCACATTGTGACAATTGCGATATTTTAAGATTTCAACTTGGTTTTAATATAAAAAAAAAATCAAGTGAATTTTTTAGCATTTTAGCATTTTTGAATCATTTAGAGCAAGTTATTTCATTCCTTTTTTATTTGGATATTCTGCGGTCACACAGAAATCAAAATTTTGTGCGAGGTAGTAAAAGTTGTCCAAATTGGGATATATATTTTTTTTAAATACTCGTAATTATGACGGCTTTTTTATGTCACTGCAACAATTGCTATATTTTAAGATCTTAACTTGCGATATCTTAAATACTCTTATAAACTACAGTTAGAAATGTTTCTCATAAACGATACCACAAATTATGAACAATATTTAGCGAATATAAGAAATGTAAAGTATAAATTTTAAAACCAGTTAATTGTAAACCCTTCAACCACAAATTCTAGAAACGATAAACCTGTTGGTTTAGTTTTTGCGGGTTTAGATTTTATTGATTTAAATTTTATGGGTCTGGGTTTTGTGAGTTTAGTTTAATGAATTTAGATTTATTAAGTTAGGTTTTTAGGCTCATGAGTTCAAGAATTTGTGGTTAAAGGGTTTACAATTAAATGGTTTTTAAATTTATACCTTAAATGTTTCATATTCGCTAAATATTGTTCATATTACGTGGTATCAAGCATGGGAAACATTTCTGATTGTAGTTTATAAGAGTATTTAAGATATCGCCAGTTGAGATCTTAAAATATCGCAATTGTCGCAGTGATATAAGAAAGTGGACATAATCATGAGTATTTAAAAAAATATATATCCAAATTTGAACAACTTTTTCTACCTCGCACGGAATTTTGAGTGTTTTTGCACTGTGTGACGGCAGAATATCCAAATAAAAAAGGAACGTAAAAACTTGCTCCAAATGATTAAAGAATGCTAAAAAATTCACCCAATTTTTTTTTAATTTTAAAAGTTCTAATAAAGAATTTTGTCATTTTATTCTTACTAAAAAAATGCATCATACCTACTTATTTATTTCTAAATACCAACACCTGACACTCTTCCACAATTTTTACAATAAATTTAAAACAGAAAAAGAAGTGGACTACTGTTTTTATATTTATTTTTTTTAATTAATCATTAATAATATCAAACGTTGCAAAAAATTTATAAGGCTGTTTATTTTTATTTTTATTTTTTTTTTGAGAAGTCAGACCAACATTATTTAGGAAAACGCCTATTGTGGGCATACAAACTAACTTTTGAGGTGTTTCCAATAAAATAAATCATATTAAATAGCTATTTAAAATCAGTCATAGTTTGTTAAATTCAGATAAGATAAACTCAAATTATAAGATTTAAAAATTCCAACATATCTTCTGTCCCATCACTGCCTTGGCAGATAGAATTATTTTTCTTATTAACACAAATATTTACCTCAGCTTGTATACTCATTATTTGCACAGGAGAAACAAGAGGCCTTCCCTCACTCAAAAACCCCAATTTTTCCATCAACGTGGAATAAACCTCCTCCAAGTCAGCCTGTTTAACATTAGATACTTCCTCTGTTTTGGTCTCCACGTTTCCTGAGTCATCAGTTTTTGGTAAAGATGGATTTAATACGTCTGACTTCACGAACATAACACCACCTTTCCTGAATCCCGCATAAATATTGTCTTTAGTGTTTGGTGTTGTGGCATCTTCGCTCTTAAACCCCAAACCTCTTGCTTCGGTCTCTAATTCATCCAAATTCTCTTCTTTTTTCTTGCCGGTGTTTACCAAAGCGACACCAATGCGCCTTTTTCTCTGAAACGCCTTTGAATCGAAATCATTGTTGGGAGTTTCAACTTTGCTTTCGGGTGGTTGCAAGAAGTCTTTCACATCTATCGGTTTTGTGATTGGAAATAGTGTGCTATGTGCTACTTTCGGTGGTTCGGGAGGAATAGGAAATATAGACTTGACCTCTTCGCTTTCCTGTTCCTCCTCACTGTCGCTGTATCCAGCAACTAAAGAAAAGGAACTTGCGGATTTTTTTTCCCTTTCTGGGGAAGGTTTTCCGTTATTTTTTGGGGCATCTACGACATTCGCCAACTCTGGCGGCAAATCTCCCCCCATTTCTTTTAATTCTTTTGCCCTTTTCTGTATCTTTGTTAATATATCTACATCATCGTCATCTGAGAGATTGCTATCATTCCCTTTTGTTTTTTCACTAACATCCTGTATCACAAATACACAAATAACAATAGCTTACTGTTTTTTTCTTTATTTTAAATAAAAGATTGCTTCAGAAACTGCGAATTCTTTACAAACAAGAAGAACTCTAGCAGAAAATCATCACAAGCAAACTAAAATTGAAGTCAGATTGAAAACTTTAGAATCATGAGTTACACAAGACTTGTAACTTCTGAGTTTTGTATCATCACAAACATTTTTATTTCATTAAAGCAATATTTGACATAAAAAAATGGGTATAAAACTTTATAAAGACTTACATTTTGAATGGGAAGATCAGATTCTTCACTTTCGGATTCCGTATCGCCTCCATAAGACGAGATCAGTTCAATTTTTCTAAAAACAAAATATGAAAAAACAAAATCGGTAATGTCTCCCTTGAATATCTCACTAAACTTACTCGTCTTCAGAATCACTATCTCTTCTAAAAGGTTTCTTCTCTGATTTCCTATTTTCTACTGTTTTTGCCTTGTTACTCTGAACGGGAGGAAATTTCTTCTTCGAATTATCACCAATGGAGTATATTTTAATGGACGTCTGAGACACTTTTGCGCTTGTGCTTGGTAGTACTGGTGCCGCTCTAGGAGGAACATACAACTCCTTTTTCCTAGGAGACATTTTCCCTTTCTTCTGATCTTTTACTGATTTAAAATCTGCAGGGGTAGTCCATGTTACCTCATCAGTCTTGGTATTCCAGTAGTATGAATAACCCGTAAGTTCATCATAACACTCTTGCCAAACTGTACTTAGACAGACACAGATGTAGTAATAATTTTAATATTTGAATTTGAATGAACATATTTACCTGACTGGTTCTGCTTTGATTGCTTGGACTGCTCGAGATCACTAATCTCATTGAAGAAATCGTCAATAGTGTTATTCATTTCACCTTACAGTTCTTAAATATACTTTTAGATCTCAATATACACAAATATTACTCTTAAAATTACTGAATATACAGACATTTCATATAACAAAACGCCTTACTTTTAGGTTATAATGTTGTTGTTGTCTGTGGTTAGTGTGGTTGTTGTTTTATCTTACCGACATAACGGTGATAGATTCTAAAATTTAAAATTCAAGATATTATGCTATTAAACAAGAGATGGCGCACAAAACTAACGGTGAATGCGGTCGCTTTCAAGGTCATCACCATATCTTTACGGAAAAGTTGGGTCCGCGTCCGTGTGGCGCGCTCTAGTGAGCGACAATCCAACCCAACTTTTTCGGTATCAGGCTCGACACCAGTTTTGGCGGAACTCGAGGTTCTTAGGTTATATCATGGATTATCATGGAGACTACTGTATTATATGTTTTTAGAAACTACACACCTGGGTTATATTCACAAGTTATATTATCATTTGTAATGAATGACTTAATCTTAACACTCCTTTTCATTTTTCCATCGACCATCGATGCAAATGACCTTGATGATTACAAATAGAATTAAAGTGCCCACGGTAACGCGGTTCGCAAGTAACTAGGGACTAGGGTCGCTGAATAAGCTGAGGTGATAAGTTCTTATGCAAGTAACCCAGCAAGAAACAACTTTTAGTTGTTTGTAATAACCTTTTTTATTTTTGAAAGGAGGCGGCGCCATCTATACTTTAAATGTTCAATGAATGCACCAGTGATGTGAGTCTGTTACAGTTGGTTACCTGGTAAAGAATTCCTCCGCGGTTTAGTGCAGTTTCTGAATGACAGATGACGGAATGAAAATTTGGAACTATATAAGCAGCTTTTTTGGTCAATCGTTGCAAGAACTGTCTAAGGCAAGAACTTTTTGTAATCCGTAGTTGCAATTTGCAATGCATATGCAAGTACTTGTTCTTATCTATGGTTGCAAGTAGCGTTCCAGCGTTCCACTTTATTGAACTAATAATGATTAATAGGATAGGAATGTGTTTCTATTAGCTTGAAAATAAAAAAAAATCAAGTGCTTTACTAAAGGCGATTCTGTATCCATCTGGGGTGACTAATCATTATTTTGTGCTAATCATGCTGGGAAGGGCGGCTTTTGTGCAGGAGCTTCCGTCAAGAGAGGAATTGAAAAATCTCGAAAACTGGAGGAGTTAGAGAGGAACTAAATGCAGTTTGTGATTGGTCAGAATCATTATAGTCTACCTTTTTAGATTTTTTGAGCCCACAAATATTTTCCATTCATTCCATACCACGTTTTAACCCTTTAAATCTTATTGATTTATACACATGGAGAAAATAATTCTATTTCATTGCAAGTATTAAATGGACTACTAAAATCTCTTGCGTAACAATTTATGTTCAATAAATAATATTTAATGAACTTTCAGGATACTCTTATTTGTTTCAATTGACGGTAACTTAAGGAGTCGTCGTTTACGAATGGACAATTTGAAGGAAGTTTTTGATTTTAAATGTTATCCAGTTAAATTGAGAGAAGCAATCAAAAGAATTCATTTTCTAACAAAATCGATAAGTCTTGCAGAATAATCGTGATTATGTAGACAGTGAATAAAACAGGGAAAAGTTTTTGTTTAAACTTTATTAGAAAAGTGTTAAGAGCAAACACAAAAAATTAGCGTACACAAGTTTTACTACTATTAATTAAATAATGAACATAAAATTAGGATATACTCAAAGCAGAAGCGAAGTTACATTGGTCTACCCATGCCCCTGCCTCCCATCTGTGGAGGAGCTTCGGATTTTTGGTTTTTAATAGTCTCGTCGACAGACAAAATCAAGCAAGTGGCCTCGGTGGCCGCCGTCAGGGCATTAACCTTAATAACAGCGGGCTCCCAAACGCACGCCTCGAAATTATCGCTAATATCTTCCTTGGTGACGTCAACCCCGTACCAGCAGTTGCCCTGAGCGTGTTTCTGTCTGAGTTTGTTCAGTATATTGGTGGCATCGAAACCTGCGTTGTCGCACAACTGCCTCGGGATAACTTCTAAAGCTTTGGCGATAGCGCCGATCAGTAACTGTTCCTTCCCCGCGATGGTGCGAGAATAATCTCTTAATATCTTTGACAACTCCATTTCTATGGCTCCCCCTCCAGCTACAACGGCGTCGTTTTTAATCGTTCTTCTGACGATCATTATAGCGTCGTGCAATGACCGTTCGGTTTCCTCTAAGAACTGTTCGGCGCCGCCTCTGAGGATTAACGTGCACGTCTTCGCATTTGGACAGCCCTTGAAGAGGTTGTATCTTTCTCCGCCGATCTGGCGTTCCTCGAACAGATCACATTTTCCGAGAACGGAGTCGTTAAGGTCGTGAGCTGTCGTCATAACGGCTCCCCCGCATGCCTTAAGGGTACGTTTTAGGTCGTCTTCTTGAACACGTCCGGCGCAGAACATATCCCTAAAGAAATATATTTTTACTTTACTTTAAAGGTATTAATTGGGTTAATACAAATTCAAACAAATTTTTTTTTAATTTTATCAAACGATACAAAATTTTACGATACCTGTCAGCAAAATATTGTGTGGCAACATCTCCAATGGGTAACTTCGACAGAACCACATTTGCCCCAGATTCGTGAATCTTCTGCAACTTTTGGTACAGAATTTTCCATTCAGCATCGACAATTTTCTGGTATTCTTTAACATTGTCTACTCTAACCTCGGCGTTATCTCTCTCAGCCTTAAGTTCCAATTCTATATTCAAAAGAGCTATTTTACAGTTCTTATAAATTTTAGGTTGCATTTCGAAACCGGCATATGAAAAAGTCTTCTTAAAAGCAACTCCGGCTACTAAAATCGACTCTTCTAGTGCACCTCCCTGCACCTTTTTAATACCAATCATATTCAACGGTAACAAATCATCTAAAAGTAAAACTGCATCTACAACCATTTTGGAAAAGAAGTCACGCTGCAAATTTATCAATTTCGAGCTCATGGCCGTGGCAGCACATTTTTCTAGAAGAGATCTAAAGTCTGCAGCATTGGATTTATTGATTTTTATTGCTAGTTCGTTGATTTTTTCGAGACAGATCTGAAGAGATTTACGAACAGCTTTAATAATAATCCTTGGGTGGACGCCTTCCTCGATATAGGGTTTTATTTGCTTCAGAAATTCGCCAGCAAGCAGTACAACACTCGTAGTTCCATCGCCTACCTCTGCATCTTGAGACTTTGCAATATCAACTAAAGTTTTCGCTGCTGGATGAACAATGTCCAACAGCTTCAGAATAGTGGCACCATCATTAGAAATTGTAGCTTTGCCGGTTTTCTCAACAATTAACTTATCCATACCCCTTGGTCCTAAGGTGGTCCGTACCGCATCAACCACAGACTGGCAGGCATTTATATTTGAGACAAGCTGCGGTTTACCCTGAGATGTATCGGTTCCTTCTTTCAAAAGCAGAATTTGTGGTTGCTAGAAAAAGAAAAATTGAAAGAAATGATCATGTGCAAGCCGGTAACCACGATCTTTCGCATTGTAATTAGAATAAAAAAAACTATTTCAACTTACCATCATTTTGATAATTTATGTATTTAGCAGTGGTTTTATATACCTTTCAGAGAAAATGTGTTTCTCTTTTATAATAAAAACGTGATCTCTAGTAAAAATTTCAGATGGATCCACAATGACAACTGACAGCACACGCACGAATCAAATAACCATGAATCATGGATCACAGATAAAGATAGCGATGGGAAGGCAGCCAATCCACCATAGATTACCCAACTGTTGAATCTACTCTGAATAGACTTTTGGTATATGCTCTTTTCTTGGTTCTTGGTCAGATCAGGGGTGTCCGTTCTATACTGTACTTCGAGCATATACTGGAAACTGGAGGCAGCGCCCCATTGGCCTAGAGTACGCCATTATTCCATGGCTTGAAATTGGCCGCCATTATTCTATGGCTAGAAATTGGCCTCAATGATTTGGGATCGAGGGGGATTATCCCTCTTTATCCTGCCTCATCTCGTGTAGGCCTGGACAGCCTTCGTAGGTGGGCCCCATCCGTCGTCTACCCCGACCGCAAATGCGGCCGGTGTAGGCGCTTTGTGGGACCTCCTTTTGTCCTGGCTGGGCCCCGCCGGCTAGGGCCCTTTCTTCTGGCGCTCTTCTTGCTTCGCCGGCTCGTCTGTGTAAACCCCGGGGGTAGTGTCATGTTTATG
>NW_019417300.1:98832-132053 GCF_000390285.2 Anoplophora glabripennis | reverse complement strand
GTGTGTGTGTGTATGTGTGTGTGGGGGGGAAGGTGTGTAAGTGTTAGTCGTGTGGGGATGCCCCCTCACGGGGGCGTACGTGTCTTTTGGTGTATTTGTCTGTCTGGTATATTGTTTGTCGGGGGTCGCAATTTTAAAGAAATGTATTCTAAAGTAATGCAAATAACTGATAAATAAGTAAAAACTTACCTGGGCATAACCCCGGCACAGGTGCTGTAACAAAGATGCCGACGGCGTCTATGCTTAAGCCGGGGATTAGGTCGGTGATTAAAAGGAAAGAAAGGGATTCTTTCCAGGTAGCCTTAATAAAGGCAGGTAGAATTTGCTCCTTGCACTACACTTTCACAAAACACGTGTGCTCTGGTCGGCTGCCCGCTAGGAACTGGTGAAATTGGCCAAGAGAGTAAAGGGTATAGGAGGTTATATATATTGAGAGAGAGGTATAGGAGAGCATTTGCTATTTCTCTCTAGTAGCACGCGATCGCATGCTGTGCAAAGTTCCTTTATATCGAAATTTTCTCGATAATATGTTACGATAAATTCTAGATGATAAAATATTTTCATATCCATTCATTATTCATTTTTGTCACGAAAGAATCGTTTTTTAAATATGTATGAAATGTCGCTGCCGCGCTGCTTGCAATTACCTATTTGCGGCGAAAAGTTCACAACGCCAAAATTTCGCGCAGATGTGGATGATCCTTAAATGGTAATACTACTTAAGTACTTTAATCTATGGTATTGAATATGTAAATATACAAGTGTTACGATTTACGAAGTTGCTAGTTTCGTTGATAGTTAGCAATGTCTCCATAATTTTTTATTTATTTAATCTGGAGGTCATCATTGTCGTTCATTATTATCATGATTTTCAAATATGAGATAAAATGCAGACATCAATTTTCTATCATGGAATGTTAGTGCTACTAACGTGCGTAAAAAAATTAAATGTATAAACCCAATAATAAATTTAAAATGATGGAAATCAGCACAATTAATTTAGTTTATGCCATTTCTTTTCTAGTTAGTACATTTTTATTTGTTAATTTGTTCGTTTTTAATATTATTATGTATTTATTACTGCTTTTACTGTTAGGTAATATACTTATTCTGATTTCAGGATTTATTTGCTGTTGGACTAACATTTCCGCTATTTGCAAATCATTTAAGAGAATTAGGAGCTTCACATACCTTGGTTGGTGTATGCTCGTCAGTGTATTCTGGTTTACAGTTATTTTCGGGCCCTCTTATTGTTAGTATAAATTGCTGATTATATAATTACAAAATAATAATATTAAAATTGTATTACATTATTGAATACATTTTCGTTCTAGGGTGGTTGGAGTGATGTAAGGGGTAGGAAGTCAGTTTTGAAAATAACACTTTTATTATGTGCAATATCTTATGGTTTTCTGGGACTAACAACTTCAATATTGTGTATTATACTATTGCGAATTGTATTAGGTAACTCCAGCATTTTTATTAGATCGCCAAAATCATTTTAATATTTTGTAGGAATTACAAAACACACTCAAAGCATTTGCAAGGCTGTGATATCGGATTTAATACCACCGGGTGATCAAACTGGGGTTTATGGAAGATCTGCTGCACTGAGTTCGTTGGGGTTTATTGTTGGACCATTCCTTGGGGGCCACTTGTCGGAAATAAAACATGGCTTCACTTATGTAAGTGGGGTTACAGCACTGGCATTTCTTGTAAATTTAGGTAAGTTACAGGACGAGGCTGGAGAATTTTAAAGTGATTTAACTTCACGTTTTTTAGGCTTAGCTACGTTGTTACCAAGTGAATCCGGAAATGGGAATATTCACGATAATGATGTTTCTCTTATAAGAGGTATAAAACGAGAATTTGCTAAAACAGTGAAGGAATTGAATGACATCGATTGGAAAGTTCATTGGGACAGCTTTCTGTTGCGGTTCTTGTTCTGTTTGGCAATAACGTGTTATTTTAGTAATCAATCGTTATATCTACGGGAAAAGTACGAATTATCCCAGAAGCACATTGGCTATATTATTTCCTTCTTTAGCACAATCGGCATGTTCTCTGCATTTTTTCTAGATCAAATTAATAGTTTTTATAAAGACGACCATACTTGTTTTACTAGACTTTTCCACTTTTCTTTACTCTTGACTTCCTGTTTTATGGCTATCGCTTTTTCTCCAAATTTATCGGTTCTTTTACTGCTGATGGTGCCTTTTTCTGTCGCGTCTACCGCTTTAAGGGTGGTGAGCATGGAGTTAATGTTAAAGAAATCCGACGAATCGCACACAGGGTCCTTATCGGGAGCATCGAACAGCGTCATGTCCTTGGCAAGGTTTTTAACCCCATTTTTGACGGGCGTAATTAGTGATATTTTTACAGAAAAATCTGTGATGTTTGTGGGTATATTACCTTCAGTTTTGTGTGTGTTTCTCACATTGTACATGAAAAAGTATGTAGCAAATACTGAAGATAAAAATAAATGATGTTTATTAATTCAACTGTTTTTTTTAATAACAATATTTTTTTGTAGCTGGTCGTATTAGTCCACAGTACAGGCCCCCCCTGGAAAGTTGATTATCACATACTTTATAACTCCTGAGGAGCTTCGTTTTGATGTGTCTACCACATTTTTCCTCTGCGACTTTTCTCGATTCCTCCGCTGTTCCACTTGGAAAGGTCCAAAAACATGGCAATTTTGCGGGTCTTGAAAAGTCAAGACCACATCTTTTATTTTTAGCTTAAGTAACTGGAAATTTTGTTGCAAATGCCGATTTAAATTTGTCCGACAGAAATTCTTCCGACATTCACGTGTCTACCGGTCGAAACATGCCAAAATAACAGGGTATTGAAAATCAATTACCACATAGGTAATTTTTAGTAAAATTAATTGTAAATAATTAATTCAGTCCAAAAGCATTGTTGTCCGACAAATTTCAAGCCGCATTTTTTCAGTCCGACAGCTGGAAATCGGAATTTTCACGGGGTATGATAAATTGATTACCACATGTCGGACAAAACTAACACACAATAGAAAAGTGTTTTTTGTAAGCAAAAATTGTAATGTCCGACAAAAATATATCAGCAAATCGTCAGTCCGACAAAAACTGATGAAAAAAATTTCGTAAAAAATGTGCACTTGTATTTATAATCTCTAATAAGGTATTTTCATGTATTGAGCAAAATTCCATATAAATATACAATACAGGGTGTTTCAGAAAGACCTACCGTAAATACAGGGGGTGAGGACGACAAAAAATAAGATTTTTTTGTCATATGAACTCTATGTCTATCTTCTCTTTAGAAGAGTTTAATTAAAAGCCTTTTTTCTCGAAAATCGTCTATATTAGGAAGTTCTAACAAGAGTACATTATTTTTAGAAAATAAAATTGTACAATAGAAATTAGAGCCTGACTGGTAAAAAACCTAACCTTAAAAAAAATATAACTTAAATTTTAATAAGAATGTAGCATAACTAGCGCCCTCTATGAAATATACAAAAAATAATTAGACTAGCGTATTTGGCACCCTTAAAAACCTCGGGCTACCAAATTTCATAAAAATATTTCGCACCATTTGGAAATTTTCATAAAAATGTTATTTAAAAAATTTTATTTTGTCTCTCTGTTTCTCGAAAACAAGAGGAGATAGACATATAGTTCATAAGACTATCACCCCCTTTATTTACGGGAGGTCTTTCTGAAACACCCTGTATATATTTTTCGTTTTATTCTTGTAATTGTAAATCTCTATATACTCAATTTAGCCAAATAAATATCGAGAAAAGAATTAAACGATTTCAAAAAAGTATGTATGGTGTAAAAAAAATATGCGCAAAAGTTTTGGGATTTTCTTTTAGAAAAATAGGAAAATTTTTGTAAAGAAAAATAACAAACGCGAATGAAAACTTGAAAGAGAAAAAAAGATTTTTATATCATATATTAATTTATTTAGAAATAATGCATTATGCACTAAGATCGTATTACTCGCCTCAAAAATAACTTCATTTGTTTATAACTTAAATTTTTAAACATAAAATAAGCAATATTATAATTATTTATTTGAAACAAATAATAATTTACATAATAATAATTAATAACCATGTATAAATATGAAATTTTTGGAGTGAAAAAATTCAATTTCATCACGTTTATTGATTTATTGATTTCTTAATAATTTGCGGACATTAAATCGTCGGACACTTATATCACTATTTTGTACAGTAAATTTAAAAGTGGAAAAAATTAAAATTAGATGTGGTAATCGATTTTTCATACCCCGTGAAAATTCCGATTTCCAGCTGTCGGACTGAAAAAACGCGGCTTGAAATTTGTCGGACAACAATACTTTTTTACTGAATTAATTATTTACAATTAATTTTTCTAAAAATTACCTATGTGGTAATTGATTTTCAATACCCTGTTATTTTGGCATGTTTCGACCGGTAGACACGTCAATGTCGGAAGAATTTCTGTTGGACAAATTTAAATCAGCATTTACAACAAAATTTCCAGTTACTTAAGCTAAAAATAAAAGATGTGGTCTTGACTTTTCAAGACCCCGGGAAATTGCCATATTCTTGGACTTTTCTGAGTGGAAAAGCGGAGGAATCGAGAAAAGTCGCAGAGGAAAAATGTGGTAGACTCATTAAAAGGATGCACCTCAGGAGTTATAAAGTATGTGGTAATCAACTTTCCAGAGGAGGCCTGTACTGTGGACTATATAATTTTAATGTAATTTTTTTTTGTTCGTAGTAGAAACAATATTTAAATGTATTTCTAGTTGTATATCATTCAAATATTAGATAATATGACAGATGACACTAATTGCAGAGACAAGACAACCTAATTTTTTATTTCTTTAATCTGGAGGTTATCATTGTCGTTCATTATTATCATAACATAATTTTCAAATATGAGATAAAATGCAGACATCAATTTTCTATCATGGAATGTTGGTGCTACTAACGTGCGTAAAAAAATTAAATGTATAAACGCAATAATAAATTTAAAATGATGGAAATCAGCACAATTAATTTAGTTTATGCCATTTCTTTTCTAGTTAGTATATTTTTATTTGTTAATTTGTTCGTTTTTAATATTATTATGTCTGTAGCTACTGCTGTTACTGCCATCAGGTAAGAGCTATAGTCCAACCTAATATACTTTTTCTGATTTCAGGATTTATTTGCTGTCGGACTAACATTTCCACTATTTGCAAATCATTTAAGAGAATTAGGAGCTTCACACACCTTGGTTGGTGTATGCTCATCANAGGTGCTGTAACAAAGATGCCGACGGCGTCTATGCTTAAGCCGGGGATTAGGTCGGTGATTAAAAGGAAAGAAAGGGATTCTTTCCAGGTAGCCTTAATAAAGGCAGGTAGAATTTGCTCCTTGCACTACACTTTCACAAAACACGTGTGCTCTGGTCGGCTGCCCGCTAGGAACTGGTGAAATTGGCCAAGAGAGTAAAGGGTATAGGAGGTTATATATATTGAGAGAGAGGTATAGGAGAGCATTTGCTATTTCTCTCTAGTAGCACGCGATCGCATGCTGTGCAAAGTTCCTTTATATCGAAATTTTCTCGATAATATGTTACGATAAATTCTAGATGATAAAATATTTTCATATCCATTCATTATTCATTTTTGTCACGAAAGAATCGTTTTTTAAATATGTATGAAATGTCGCTGCCGCGCTGCTTGCAATTACCTATTTGCGGCGAAAAGTTCACAACGCCAAAATTTCGCGCAGATGTGGATGATCCTTAAATGGTAATACTACTTAAGTACTTTAATCTATGGTATTGAATATGTAAATATACAAGTGTTACGATTTACGAAGTTGCTAGTTTCGTTGATAGTTAGCAATGTCTCCATAATTTTTTATTTATTTAATCTGGAGGTCATCATTGTCGTTCATTATTATCATGATTTTCAAATATGAGATAAAATGCAGACATCAATTTTCTATCATGGAATGTTGGTGCTACTAACGTGCGTAAAAAAATTAAATGTATAAACGCAATAATAAATTTAAAATGATGGAAATCAGCACAATTAATTTAGTTTATGCCATTTCTTTTCTAGTTAGTATATTTTTATTTGTTAATTTGTTCGTTTTTAATATTATTATGTCTGTAGCTACTGCTGTTACTGCCATCAGGTAAGAGCTATAGTCCAACCTAATATACTTTTTCTGATTTCAGGATTTATTTGCTGTCGGACTAACATTTCCACTATTTGCAAATCATTTAAGAGAATTAGGAGCTTCACACACCTTGGTTGGTGTATGCTCATCAGTGTATTCTGGATTACAGTTATTTTCAGGTCCTCTTATTGTTAGTATAACTTGCTGATTATATAATTACAAAATAAGTATTAAAATTGTATTACATTATTAAATACATTTTCGTTCCAGGGTGGTTGGAGTGATGTAAGGGGTAGGAAGTCAGTTTTGAAAATAACACTTTTATTATGTGCAATATCTTATGGTTTTCTGGGACTAACAACTTCAATATTGTGTATTATACTATTGCGAATTGTATTTGGTAACTCCAGCATTTTTTTTAGATTGCCAAAATCATTTTAATATTTTGTAGGAATTACAAATCATACTCAAATCATTTGCAAGGCTGTGATATCGGATTTAATACCACCGGGTGATCAAACTGGGGTTTATGGAAGATCTGCTGCACTGAGTTCGTTGGGTTTTATTGTTGGACCATTCCTTGGGGGCCACTTGTCGGAAATAAAACATGGCTTCACTTATGTAAGTGGGGTTACAGCACTGGCATTTCTTGTAAATTTAGGTAAGTTACAGGGTGAGACTGGAGGTTTTTAAAGTTAACTTAACGTTTTTTAGGCTTAGCCACGTTGTTACCAAGTGAATCCAGAATCAGGAATATTCAAAATAATGATGTTTCTCTTATAACAGGTATAAAACGAGAATTTGCTAAAACAGTGAAAGAATTGAATGACATCGATTGGAAAGTTCATTGGGACAGCTTTCTGTTGCGGTTCTTGTTCTGTTTGGCAATAATGTGTTATTTTAGTAATCAATCGTTATATCTACGGGAAAAGTACGAATTATCCCAGAAGCACATTGGCTACATTATTTCCTTCTTTGGCACAATCAGCATGTTTTCTGCATTCTTTCTAGACCAAATTAACAGTTTTTACAAAGACGACTCTACTTGTTTTACAAGACTTTTCCACTTTTCTTTACTCTTGACTTCTTGTTTTATGGCTATCGCTTTTTCTCCAAACATATCGGTTCTTTTACTGCTGATGGTGCCCTTTTCTGTCGCGTCTACCGTTTTAAGGGTGGTGAGTATGGAGTTAATGTTAAAGAAATCCGACGAATCGCACACAGGGTCCTTATCGGGAGCATCGAACAGCGTCATGTCCTTGGCAAAGTTTTTAACCCCATTTCTGACGGGCGTAATTAGTGATATTTTTACAGAAAAATCTGTTATGTTTGTGGGTATATTACCTTCAGGTTTGTGTGTGTTTCTCACTTTGTACATGAAAAAGTATGTAGCAAATACTGAAGATAAAAATAAATGATGTTTGTTAATTCAACTGCTTTTTTTAATAACATAATACTTTTTTATAGCTGGTCATATATCGTATAAAATTAATTCTAAAATATATTTTTTGTTCGTAGAATCAATATTTGATTTATTTCTGGTTGCATATCATTCAGATGTTACGTAATATGACAGAACCATAGACCCTGTTTATAAGGTCTATGGATTTGACTTGTCAGTAGGCACTAGTCTAGTCTAGAGGCAGCGATCTATTTTACGTCGAGGCTCTGTGAAGCATACGCATTTCTTATGTGACGTAACCAGATAATTTAATTTTCATACATTTTATGTGCAGAAAAAAACAATCTATCAGTTCAAATTTTATTTGATTAAAGAATTTTTAAAAATACGCCCACTGAGAGCCTTGAAGCAATGTGGATCGGCTATCTCTAGTCGTTATTGTGAAAGTAGTTCAACTGTCAAATTTTAAGTCACAACAAAAAATAAAAAATGTAAACCGGAGAAAATTGCAATGCGGAAAATGAGATTTAAGAAACCGAGATGAAAGTGTACAAGTAAAGCCTTCAAAATCAATATGCTATACTTCAAATTATTCTCTGTACCTTTAGCAAGAGAATGAAACATCTGCAGTTCGTTCTAATTTAAATATTTTGAGATAAATATTGCTTAACTTCTGATATGGCTGTGCAACTAATTTATAAATTACATATAATTACGTTATTAGTAAGTACCATATCTTTGAAGTATTACTTTTGTTATAATATTTTATGTATATTTTAGGATTCCATATGTTTTGGTCTTACGTATCCATTTCTTTCCACGTATATACAGTCCCTTGGAGCGGACCATGTTGTAGTTGGAGTATTATCCATTGGATACCTTATTTGCAACCTGATATCTGACGATTTAGTAATATTAATTTACTTTTAATGCTAATTTAATCAATTATGACGATTCTAGGTTTATTTAACGAAAGTTAATCAAAGACAATCTGGCATGGTTATTATATTATTTATAACAATGCTGACACATTTTTCTTTGATAGTTACAAGTAGCTACTGGTTTATTATATTCGGCAGATGTGTTTACAGTAAGTAAAATATATTTTTCTTTTAAATTTAGTGTGGAAACTGTTTTTTTTCCAAATATTATATTGTCGAAAAATTTCAATAAAATTTTGTCCATTAGTAACGGAACGCGATGTATAATAATTTGCGTATTTTTCTTGTAGGTATTGTGGCAAATCAGAGTCAAAATATGTGTAAAGACTTACTTCATCGACATGCCGAACCGAGCATGAAAGACGATCATTTAACGATTTTCAGTATTTTAAGCGGATCTGGCTATATAATAGGTCCCATGTTTGCTGGTTACCTTTTTGAAATAGGATTTTTATATATAGGTTTACTCGCAGTTCTGCTAACACTTATCAATATTTGTAAGTGACGAATTGAGATATCACAGAATAAATTATCTTTTAACAAATTTCAGGTCTTGCCACAACTATTTCTCTTAGTGATAATACCTCAAAAGAAAACTCCAACGAGAGGACTGTTTTAGACAAACTATATCGGAACGTAAACAGCATCGTCAGCGATTGTCGAAATTGCCAATACAAGAAGAACTGGGACATGATGGCGATAAAATTCCTGCACGTCTCGTGCATTATGATATTTTACGGGAAGTTCTCACAAATTTTAAAACACAATTACCAGTCTTCGCCTGTTATCGTAGGCAACACTTACGCGTATATGAATAGCCTTACTTTTCTCGGCACGTATTTTGCGGTCATCGCGAAAGATTGGTACGCTTCGTTTTCGCCGGTAACACTGGCAGAAAATTCATTTAGGTATCTTGGATTGTGTCTACTCGTAGCTTGTTATTCGCCGATATACTTGATGTACATGAAAATGTGTATACCTATAGTATTATTGAGTACCTTCATCGATTCCATTTGGAGAGACTTATTCGCCACGAGGAAAGAAGAATCCCTCGCGAGATTGGATAATCCCTTGAAGACTGCTGCTGGTTTGATAACGCCTGTTGCGTTTGGTGTTTTATGCAATACTATCGGGCATCACGCCGTTATAATATTCTCTGTGATTCCTGCGATTGCGTCAATGTATATAATAACTCTGTATACTAAGAATCCCGATTCTTCCAGCGAAGCGGATAAAAAAAATGAATGATATTGATATAAGCAAATATATTTACAAGTTAATATTGTTTTAATAAAATAAAAGTATTACGAGTTATTACGAGCGAGTTATTTTCTGTTTTAAACCTGCTTCCTAAACCTATTTACAAAACTTCTCGTGTAGAACACTGTACAATTTCTTCGCTTTCCTTGGTCCGATACCCGGACATTCTGACAATTGATACTCCGACGCTTTTACAACACCTTCCAACGTTTTAAATCTGTTTAACAGCGTCATAGCATCCGTTTTATTAATAGGCTTTATGGTTGTTAAAGCTTGAATAAGCTGAAAAAATACCAAGTTATAATCGGTCTACAATAAAAATTTTTTTCGTTACATTTAAATAAGGTGACGACTCGTTCCTTTCCCTAATAGTGTCAGCGGGCTTGTTTTCGTATATTTTATATGTCTCGATAATCTTACCGGCTTCTTCAGGACTCCAGGCCAAAATTAAAGTTAAGTCGGCCAAAATACATATCCTAGTTAGGGTTTTTAATACATAGTGAGGGTCTTTTATGTCCACCTAGAAAGTTCAGTAATTAGCATTGCTAATGAAATTGTTGAGATTAGTATATAATTGCCTGTACAAGTAATACCCTTAACTGATACATATGGCCGAGAGGTTTAAGGCGGTTGTGTATATAATCTGGATTTAAATTATGGTAGCGTAGTGACAAAAATAAGGCGCACGTAGTTTGCCCCATTTGGTAGTCGGGGACGATGTCGTCATATTCCCACGGTACATTTCGCACAGATTTTAATAAAGGGTTTCCACGTTGTTTTGGGTTTACTAATAAGCAGTGAGTTTTACTAGAGACTTTGGGTTTTTCTGAAGTTTTCTCTGCTGAAGTTCCTAAAGATTTGAGAAATATTAATTTAAATTATGCATGTTTGCTGTTTAACTACCTGGAACTGAATTTTCTCCTTCTAATAACTCATTTTGAAACTCTGCAGCGATATCACTTAGTGAATCATCCATGTTTTAGATATAAATAAAAAAATTTAGGAATCATTCAACTCGTAAGTTTTTAAACTTTTGAAAAAGTGAGGTGAGGTTACTAAAAAATAAACATCTCAGAAAAAAGATTGTAGAGGGCAATGTTCAGAAACATGAAAGGAATTAGTCAATTAGTGTACACTGTACAGTCCTAGATAAATGATACTTGTACAGTACAGTGTGTGTACGGAAATGGGGTAGTCGTCAAGTGTCAAAATCGTTTTTAATTGTCGGCATCAGTATTAAATTTCGGATCGTAACGCGTTATGATTCTGAAATCATGAATAAAAGAAAAAGCTCTTTCAGTCAGTAAGGCTGCCCTAAAATAATTATTTTTTTGTATTCGCTGCCAAAATAAAATTTTCTTATTTAGTTTCGTTCACAAATATTTTCTAATTCAATAAATGTGATAAAAGGTTATTCAATTTCAACAATTTATTCCAGAATTTATATAAATTTTTAGTAACGTAGCAACTTTTCTTAATCTATGTTGGTATCTCTGTTGATTAAATGGCTGTCAATTACTGCTGTCAGTACTGTCATTCACCTGTCACTATACTGTCAGTTTGATGACTGTTGGTGGTTGCTGGTGACTGACAGTTATCATGTTAAAAACTTTTATATGAATTTAATTTGCACAAGTTAGAAAATGTCTTATATCACCGGCCCAGAAGTTGTAAAATACGCGTGCACTTGCGGATTATTAAAGCCTATATCTCACTTATATTTTTGCCGGTACTGTTCACAGCTCCGTTGCAGTTTCTGTGTGTGTCATGAGGTAAAATTTAATAAACCGCTGTTTAATTCGTTTACTCTCTATGGCTGTCTCTTCAGGTCGACTCGAATTTTTGTGGGAAATGTTCTGAAAACATCCCATCCTCTGAAGCCAGAGTGAAGAAAAATAGGTGTGGCAACTGTTACATTTGCCCTAGTTGTCAGCAGGAATTGTCAACCAGAATTGCCTCGAAGGGACCAGTTAATCCAGAAGATACTAAGTCTACACCTAAGAAAATGTATTACTTGTCGTGTCAATTCTGTCGATGGAGCTCGAGAGATGTTGGAATCCCTGATCAGACAACTGGTACTACTTGAATGTCTATTTATTTTTTTTTTTTTGTTATTATTTGTGTTGTAGTTACGGGTGGTTGGCCTGAAAGGGAGAATGTCCATGTAAATCGATTACAAGAACTGTTAGATATGTATAAAGCCATTGTATTGGCTCAGAAGCAGCAGAAAGACAAAGACAAGAAGAAACAAAGAGGAAAGTTTCTAAGCTATACGGTAAGTTAAATATTCTTCCTTTTTTTTTTGTAGTGATTTCATGTTTAATTCTAGGATAGAACAGGTGTTACTGCGGCAGCTTTACGAAAACGTATAGGACTTCCAGCTGACCTTACTCATTCGATGTTGAAGAATAAACCGAAGGAACCAGAACCAGCCACTGCAAAGAGCGAAGTGGAAGAACTGCCAGAGGAGTTGTTTACAGAACCAATAAATTTAATGGAAGGTAAGTCGATCTAAAATTACGTGCTTTCCATCGTTAATGTATGGCAGAATAAAATAACGTCCCGGCTAATTTAATTCGTGGAATTTTAAGTTACTGTGGTGACTTGTTACAAATTTAAACATAATTGAACCTCATAAGTTATGACTATAACAAGTTCGCCACCTGTGCCAAAGTCAAATCTAGGACACACCTGCACTTTATGTGCCAAACCATTGTGCCGTATATTTTTGGACTAATAATTGAGAGACTTGCAATTATTCAACAACTTATATAATTTATTCAGTTTTCTTATGACACCATGTCATTATTAATTATTTTGGCACGCTCCCGCGTCGTCCACACCCACGTGATTTACGGATTTACCTTGGCATTCGAATTGTTGACAAAGTGCGTTATATTTGTTTTCCAATTCCAACAAAGAAACCGATTTGATCACATTTGTAGTAACTACTATACAGCAGAGGCTGCTGCAGCCCGAAGCACAACCCACCACAGTCGACAAGCTCTTCCCGGTTCACAAGCAGCTCTCTATCAAGAGGTCTCTGAGATGTAGGGCTTGCGAGCACAACGTTAGCAAGCCTGAATACAACCCTAGCTCCGTGAAGTTCAAGATACAACTGTTTGCGTAGTAAGTAAAGGTTATATTTTTTGCGGAATTAGAAAAACTGCGTTTTCAGTATAAAAACTTATCGTTAAAACAAGTGTTAGAGGTGTTATGTTGTAGTAGTTGCAATTTTGCCCTGACCAAAAATATGGTTTATATTTGGCGATGACTGGCATAAATTAAAGTGATCATATTTTTATAATGAAGCGTGAGACCCATATTGTTTTTTAAGAGATGATTCGGGCCCACATATAGAACTGAAAAATCTCGAACGGAATTTGCAAAAGAAAAATTAAAGTAAGAGTGGCCGACTCTAAGATCTCGTAAATAGTTGCACGTATTTTTGTAAAATATTTTTTTCATAAAGGGTTATATCACTTTGGAGCCAAAAAAAAAGGATTTTTTCAAGAATTTTTTTGAGCATTTTTGTTTATAATCATGAACTACCAATACACCAATCTATTAAACAACTCTTCAGGAGTAAGAACACAATTTTTTATTTGAAAATTTCTTGCAAAATGGCGGCTATAGATGCGCATGAACAACTCAAAATTTTTCAAAGGTCCTTCGCGGTGAGCAGTAGAAGTCTCCTGGATCACCGTCTGGAAGCATAAAATTTTTTTTTTATAAACTACACGAGTTTAGCTAGTGAAGTACACACGAACATAATTTTAGAAATTTTTTTCGCAAACTGGCGAGACATTGAACTAATAATTCGAATTTTCGACAAAAAAATCGACTGATTGTTTATAAAAAAATCCTGTTGACCAGTTGTAAAAATCGTGTGTACTTCACTAGATAATCACACGATGAAGTTACAGTTCAATTTTCAAGGCAATCGGATGAAAACTTCAAATTCTGCTGCTCGCCGATTACAAAAACATGGTTTCGAGAAAAACGCGTTTGAAGTTTGAGAATGCTGTAACTTTTGGAAATCATAATATGGTGCATAAAATTTTTTTTCCATCACTCTGCTATCCTGGCACCGTATAATTGCCCTTCCATGGCCGTATTTTGCTCGTGAAATCAATGAAACGATACCCAAAAGACTCGTTTACTTCTCTTTCACACTTATCATCATCAAATTTTCGGATCGCACTCGAATGAATGACGGTTAGGCGGACGTCTATTTCCAATTTTACTTCGCTTACGGGCTGTACTGTACGATTTTTACTTCCTTTACGGCCTGCATACAACTTATCCCTCATATTTCATCATTGCACACAAATCAATAAAGTCAAATAATAACAAACACAATAATAGCACAACTCAAACTACAGCGTACACCTGATTGACGACGCACGTGCTCTAACCATCGGAAAAATCTTATATTCAGTATACCCGGCTGGAAAATCTACATGGTCCGTCTGCCTTTATATGAGAGCGACAAAGTAAAAAAATTCATGGGATAAACAAGGATGGCTATAGTGAAGACGTTTCATAATTTGAAGTCACTTCCCGTTTCTATTCAGATTATAAAACGTCATCAATATAACCATCCTTGTATATGTGGATTTTCCAGCCGTGTATAATAACGTTTTTTTTGCTTATGATGACATCTTTGGTTCATTTTTGAAGTATTTTTTCGATGATCGGTAAGTTATAGGCGTTTTTACATGCATAAAATTCAAAAATGCTGTATCGACGAAAGAAGCGAAATCTGCTATTTTTACGCTTCGGAATTGCTTTGGAAAAATTAATTTTACGGATATTTGTGAGTTTTTTCATGCAAAAAAGTTTTTTATTATGAATATAGGAATGTTTTAGTGTACTTTAAGCCAATAAAAAAAAAATAGAAAAAAAAATTATATCAGTGATAACCCCTTAACTGAAAGATACAAACAGGTGTTTTCTTGTTTTTTTTTATAGAATTTTAATTTTTCTTAAAGTTACAGCATTTGAAAAATTAAATGTTAATGTTTATGTGAAAAATAAAACACCTGAAAAACGCATCACATATCCTTCTCAACTTTTTTTTTGGTCAGAGAATTACGTGTACAGAATTTTATCGTGGAATATTGTATCGCCCTATATGAGGAAAATTGGTTAATTTCCATTTCAGTTACCATATCCCGGAAATACGCATCGTAACGGTCGAACCCCTAAGGGCGGGTAGGCAATGCGAATTGATAGTCAAATTTACGAACCCCACGCAACACCAGACGTCAATAACTTTCCTTAAGTTGGACATGCAGGAAGAAGAGGCTTCTTTGGACTCGGACGTGGCCGAGGTCATTCAAAATCTGGATCACACCTTGTCGCTTCAAGAGGTAATTACTTAAATTTCACAGTAACTTGTGCGCGAGAGGGTACCACATATTATTCTTCAGCATTTGCATTCGAGAACATATACACTGAGGAAAATTTACACGTAACACAAAAAAATATTTTAGGAATATGCTAATTATAAAAAAACAACATATATGCTTCTATTTTAGAGGCAGCCTATGTCTCTGACCTCCCTGCCTTTGTCGACAAGCCAACCAAGCAGCCTTTTAAGCGTTTCATCGCGTCAACCCTCACTAACCATAAAGTCCAGAATGATCGATCAGGAAGTAAACTGCGATGTGGAAATTCCCACGAGCAGTTTCATTTTGCCCCCGAGAGACGACGCAGCTGAATATGATGATTCTGGAGACACGCACAACATTCAAGATGATCCAAAGTAAGTAGAACTTTCAACAATCTAGACGTGTTATTATTCTTGTATTCTTTTTTTTTAGATTGGTAAAATGGAGGAAATCCAACAAGGCATTTGTCAAGCTGAACGTAACTCCAATATCAGATTTGTCGTTGAATTCCGAGGTTGTCTGCGGATTTATCATGCAGCACATCTACACGAACACGATCGCTTCGAAAGTGGAGAACAAAGAGCCGCAAAAATACGATCACAAGGTCAAAGTTTTCTTACACCTTGGGCAGCTAGTGGGATCTGAATAATTTTGAAATTATACGATTTATTTATGCTTTTTTCATGTATGGCTTTTTTATTTATATTAGGATAATGCACAATTTCATATTTTTTCTTACAGTATTGGAACAGCTTTTATAGATGCTTAAAAAATGTACTAATAAAGTTTGGTGAAATCAGGAGCATGCTTGTTTTTGAATCCTTTTTTACATTTCAAAATTTTTGATAGTAATGTATTTTTCTTCGAACTCACTATAAAATGCAGTTTAACAAGCTTATTTAGTTACTTTTTAGATGTTATTTTACGTCTACAAATACTTTACGAACTCAATTAGTTCACGTCCACTATAACGCGATGAATTCAATTTCAATTGTATAGTAGTTGAATCTGGGATGTGAAACGATTTGTTTTCTTTATATATAATTTTTTTATTTAGGATAATGCACAATTTAATATATTTTCTTCAAATGTTGGAATACCTTTTATAGATGCTTTAAAAACTAATAAAGTTTAGTGAAATGAGCATGCTTGTTTTTAAATCATTTTTTACATTTCAAAGTTTATGATAGTAATGTATTTTCCTTTAAACTCACTATAAAATGCAGTTTAACAAGCTTATTTAGTCACTTTTTAGATGTCATATTTTACGTCCACAATACTTTACTTCACAGCCGCTATAATGTGATGTGAAATAATTTATTTTTTTGATACCTCATTTTTTTATTTATGATACCTTTTATAGATGTTTTAAAAATGTACTAATAGTTTGATGAAATGAGTTTTTTTTCTTTCGAACCATAAAATACGATTTAATCGCATTTTTGGATGAAAAGTGTCACTTTTTGGATGTCATTATTTTACGTCCACAAATATTTTACAACTCGGTTGCTTCACATCTGCTATTATTGGGCAGAATCAAACAGCAATAATTGTAAAGTAATCAAGTTTGGGATCTGAATAATTGTGAAATATGTTTTTTTTGTACTACTTTGTTTATAATAGGATAATACACAAATAAATGTTTTTTACATTATTGGAACAGTTTTATAAATGCTTTTAAAATGTACTAATTGCTGTTTTTTGTTTCAAATGTGTCACTATTTTACATCCACAAATACTTCACAAACTACTCAACTTATTTCATGTCTCTTGTAATTGAGCAGAAAAATTAACGATAGTGATGTAGTTGAGTTCGGAATCCGAATTGTTATTTTTTTATGTACCTTTATTTATTTTAAAATAATGCACAATTTAACGTATTTTCTTAATGTATTGGAATACCTTTTATAGGTGCTTTAAAAATGTACTAATAAAGTTTGGTGAACTGAGTTTTTTTTTTCTTTCAAACCATAAAATTTGATTTAACCTCATTTCTGGATGAAGTGTCACTTTTCGGAGTCACATTATTAACGTCCACAAATATTTTACAATCTAGTTGTTTCACATCTGCTATTATTGGGTAGAATTAAATGGGAATTGTGACGTTATCAAGTTTGGGATCTGAATTGTGAAATGTTTATGTTTTTTTTTGTACTATGTTTACTCTGATAATACACAATTAAATGTTTCTTACACTATTGGAACAGCTTTTATAAATGCTTTTAAAATACTACTAATCGTTATCTTTTGTTTCAAATGTGTCACTATTTTACATCCACAAATACTTCACAAACTACTCAACTTATTTCACGTCTCTTGTAATTGAGCAGAAAAATTAACGATAGTGATGTAGTTGAGTTCGGGATCTGAATTGTTATTTTTTTATGTATTTATTTTAAAATAATGCACAATTTAACGTATTTTCTTAAAGTATTGGAATACCTTTTATAGATGCTTTAAAATGTACTAATAAAGTTTGGTGAAATGATTTTTTTTTTCTTTCAAACCATAAAATTTGATTTAACCTCATTTCTGGATAAAGTGTCACTTTTTGGATGTACTAATTGTACTTCACAAACTAACTCAAGCTTGTTTTACATCTTGTAATTGAGCTGAACAATTAAAAATAGTGATCTGAATTGTTATTTTTTTGTACCTTTAATTATTTAAGGATAATGTATAATTTAATATTTTCTACAACATTGGAACCGTTTTTATAAACGCTTTAAAGATGTATTAAAAAGTTTGGTGAAATGAAAACCGTTTTTTTTTAGTCACATCTTGTAAAATTTAAGATAGTAATGCATTTTCTTTCAAACTTACCATAATATAATCTAACAAACTCATTTCTACACAAAAAGTGTCACAGACATATTACTTCACATCCGCAAATACTTCACAAAACTAAATTACTTCACGTTCACTCTCATCTGACAGAATTATGCATCAGCTGTGAAGTAATCAAATCCTTGAAATATTCGAGGATGTAGCACGATACATCCGAAGATTCACAATAAATCAAAGTTATTGATGAATGAAGAGAAGCCAATTTATTAAAGTTGTCGGAATATCTTAAAATGTACAACTTTTATGGTTTCACAGCTTGTTGACCTTGGCCAATGCCTTAGCCGACCCTTCAATGAAATAAAACATTTCTTAGTTCAAATCAGTATTTAATGAAAAGAAAACTGTATACACTTAAATATAAAAGACTTGAACACAGCCAGTCGCACATTTTTTAGAATCTACAACCTACGACCACGGCGACCTCCCTTCCTACGGGTCGAATCGGAGGGAATGGGAGTGACGTCCTCAATACGTCCAATTTTCATGTTGGAACGGGCCAGAGCTCTAAGCGCGCTCTGTGCTCCAGGTCCGGGTGTTTTCGTTTTGTTTCCACCAGTTGCACGCAACTTTATGTGGAGAGCAGTAATACCCAAGGATTTGCATTTTTCAGCGACATCCTAACAAATGAGACAGCAATTACTCAACGGCATAAACAAAAATTTGAGTTTGAAATTTGAATTCAAAAGATATACCTCATAAAATTATAAAAATGTAACTAAACGAACTAGTCTTTCTAATTGCCTTGTTTAGATAAAATTATCATTGTCAAACACAACAGTATTTAGATATTCGTCACTTAATGAAATCTTTACCGTGGATTTTTAAACTACTAATAGGTTATATTTACATTCAAATTGACTAATACATAAAAATTACTTGGACATCG
Organism: Anoplophora glabripennis; assembly: GCF_000390285.2. Lineage (NCBI taxonomy): Eukaryota > Metazoa > Arthropoda > Insecta > Coleoptera > Cerambycidae > Anoplophora > Anoplophora glabripennis. Next base: position 113,170 of record NW_019417300.1, on the reverse strand, counting down.
TATCAAAATATCATGGTATAGGGTTAACGATTAAATAATGTCTAAAATATAAAAAATCTACCTACTTGTGCAGCCAACATAGCAGCATAGGGAGAAGCTTCATCCCTGTCGGCTTTTACTTTCATGCCTCCAGTGACTCTGGAGATGGTTTCTCTGCCAGACAAATCCGTAACATGTACGAATGTGTCGTTGAAACTGGCAAATATGTGGGCTACCCCAAAAACAATTTCGCCTTCACGGACTTGAGGTCCAAGGGAAACTTGCACTTCTTCTTTCTGAACTTTTCCTTTTCTAGGCGCCATTCTGACCTGTAAACGCAGAAATGTTGATTTTTAACCAATTTTGGAATTTTCAACAACTGTCAACAGTAATCACAAAATTGTACGGTGGTGTTATTCCATTATCATCACACAAATATGCCTTAATATTTTGGAGGCTTGTGGGCTTGTATGATTGTAACAATATTTATTTAAAAGGCTAGCCACATATTTTTCAAAATAATTCTCTAATTTCAACAAAATTCTGCAAATTAAATAAACTTTCCACAATACTTACAATGTGTTTTTGAGATAAAAGGACGAAGAGGGCGCTTCAGTTCTCCAACTAGTTTAAGAGCTGCCAACATTTTTAATTCTCGTTGCCAATCCACAAATGACGTCAGTAAACATTCAAGTCATTGTCGGAGGTAAGAGGCAAGAAATAGAAGACAAAGTACACTTCTATTTTTTCGTTAATATATAGTTTAATATTTAAAACTTGACAATACAATTTTCAACTTAGATTAGAACCTAAGGCCTGTGATAGACTATCATAATTTGATCAAACCGTTTTGTAATACAAATTACACTTTTATCTCTTTTTCCCATGTAATAAAAAATAGTACATATTACATGTAATTCATTTTTACAGTTGCAATATGGGATGCTCTGATACTCTAAATATAACTTCATTAGCAATGTAATTTATGCCTTGTTCAGCTCGTGTTCCACAATAAATGAAGCTGTTTTGTCAAAACTAAATAACTCAGTGAATAGTGAAACCTTATGAAAATACCGAGTTTACATTTGCAATAAACAAACAGCCGTTCTTTGAACAATTTTCATTTATTATATTATTAATTTGATCAAACCAGTTTGATGTCATAAAATTATTTTATTATCAAGGATCTAAAAGTTAACTGACTACATTTTGCTATGATATAAAGGGTTTTTTGGGGAGCCAAACCACATCAAACCCGGTTAGCTCGAGTTTGATTGTGTTAAGAGTTTGAGTTAACATTTGACAGAACTCGCAAAAATTCTTTTGGTTTGGATATCTAATCAATAATGAAATCGTAACCTATAATCTATGATAGTGCTCGTAGCTCAAGTTGTTTAATTATTTCTTATATACTATAGTTGTTATTCCAAATCTGAAATGCAGATCCATGAAAGAACGTTAATGTATGGTTATTAAATCAAAATGGGTTTACCTTGTTCACAAATATTATCTATTCAAACGCAAATGTATCGTCTAAAAGGAAGTTAATAAAGATCTATACAGTACAATATATAAAATGCATATTTACCATCTAATAAACGATTAAAGTTATTTGGATCCTCGATTACTATTTTTTTTTTTTCATTTTCAATTTTTCTTTTTTATTTTTTGCAGTGAATCCATTACCAAATTTTTTTATTTACAACTTAACCTATCCAAACCTCTAAAAAACGAAGTAGTGACTACTAGGTACGAAACAGAAAATACATAAACAAAGATAGAAATATTAACTTAAGATCCAAACCAACCCACAAGTCCGGTTTGATGGTTAGGCAAACTCTGCCAAACCGGGTTAACAACATTTCTCGCCAAAACGGCAAACCGCAACAAACTATAGTTAACCGGGTTAGCGGTTTTCTCGCCAAAAAACCCTTATAGATTCAGTGAATAACTTTAATTTTTTAGAATAAATTAAAATAAATCCCTAAAATAATTTATTAGTAGACACCCATGAAGCTTAGGAAGACATTTACAGTTTCCGTTTATATCATCCAATCTTTAGTCCCATATCAAGAGATGGAGTGATGATCAGATCATTGACAAATGCGCCTCTTTCGAGGGGAGGAAAGAGTGACAGTTCAACCAGGCAGAGGCCAGTGGACGGATGGACTGCAATCTGCTAGCCGTCGGAGACAGTCGCCATATTTGTTGTTGTCGTTGATGGGGGAGGTCGTGAGACGGTTATATATTTGTTTTATATTGAACTCTTGAGTGAAACCCCCAGGTGTATGTGTTTGTGCGGTCTTAGAACAGCTCGACTGGGATGATGTCGAGCTGAAGAAGGCTTCCAGCCTACAGTGAGTGTCTTGGTGTCAGGGGGCAGCTCTTTGTTTGAAACTGGCGGCGGCTGGAAACTTGGCTGGAGGCGGTGGCGGCGATGTCCCGGCCGCGATGCTTGATTGGGCTGACAGGGAGGGCGACAGGTTCAGTTTCGAGGACTCGGACCGTTTCGAGGAGGACTCTCTGTGCAGCTGGAGCTCGGAGCCAGAGAGCCTCTGCAACAACTGGAGAGGATGGAAGAAACCCTCCGCTGCCTCGACCACCTTCTTCGGGGCTAACAAAAAATCCGCTGACGGTAAGTCACTGGCCATATCTCCAAGTCTTTGTTCTTTGTTAACAGTTCATCACCACTTTTACTTCTCGTCTTGTTTGTATTTTCGATGCATGGGACTCGGCGGACGGCTGATTTTAATTAGTACCGTTAATTATATAACAGCACTGTTTATTTTCTAACAAAATAAACAATACTATCTGTTCATTATTACATTAATCAAATTGATAGCGTGTTCACTCTTATTATTTATTAGCAGCAGGGTTAACAGCACTTGCTCGGTGATAATCCCATAAAATGTGTTACTCGGAGCTGCTTAGTATTCCGCTTTCTTCACGGTATCCTCAACTTATTCATAGAATTAATTAATCGAGCCTAGCTCGATTTCTGCTGTTAAATTTTCATAGGCAAGACGGTTCTATAAATAAAATATATTCACACGGAGCCTTTGGATGTGAATGTAGAATGTAAATGGAAAGAATTTTCTTTGTTGTAGGGGATACAAAAACCTTCGAGTAAAGAATTTCTAACAAAAAGGAACCTCTGTTTTGTGTCGAGCGGAATTTGATTTGTTTTCTCGATTATAATATTAGATTGAATTTGCAGAGGCTTGTATTATAACGGTTTTGCGAGGAGTATTAGTCATATTGCTCAAAGCGTTGCCTCCAGAAGTTTGGCAGAAATCATAAATTATGAGCAAATAAATAGGCAGTCCCAACATATCTTATATCCGAGCTTAGGTATACCGAAAAGTATAAGAACGAAAATGTAAGTTATTACAGATATTAAATCAATGCAAACCAAGATAGGATTTCATAAAATGTGATGTGATACATGATTATATTTATTTATTTTCTATAATTTCTAATTTTTGTTGAGGTAGTAGCTTGCAAGTGTCGTAAATATCACAAAAATATAAAATATTTAATTTAATAATTATTGTGGACATTTTTAGTGTTTTTCTAACAATTTTGTACGTGTTCTTTTTATTGTTTTATTATTAGTATACATTTGTAAGGTCATGTGCGGACATATTATATTTTTAATAAAAATTATGACTTGTTTGACAACCAATTTATTTGTACATTGCTGTAACTGTTCCTTTAAGATTTGTGTAGGATTTTCAGTCTGCTTTAGATTTGAAAATGACATCATTAAACATGGAAAACCGCGAATATCTTGTAGACTATAAGAAATAGACTCCATAACATCGAAAGGAGATTAAATTTTTACGTTTAATATATTTAAAAAAATCTAAATATTCGTGATTGTAAAATATCTGAACTTCTTGAAGGTTTTTCATGCTTGGACGATATAACTGTTAAAAAAACTTCAAATAACACTGGAGCAGTTCAAAATTGCCATAATATACAAACCGAAGGGAAAAATGCATAAATATTTCTTGCAGTAGTTTCTATGGATTATCTAAAAACATAAGTTAACTTGTAATCTATATTGTGTATATTTATATTTAAAACAATATAAGTATACATGATAATAACTATATTTTGTTGATGTTTGTAATACATTTTAAAAATAAAATGTTTTCGAATGATTCAGTCAATACATTGCTTAATAGTTTTGACAAAGAAGCATTTGGGATTGTATTTTCCAAGGTATTTTCTTATATTGATTACCTTATTGGTTGTAGTTTGTAAAAATATGTACCCACAATAATATTTTCTTTATTTCAGTAAATAATATGTTAAAGATGTGTAAAATAATAAAAGCTTAATAATGGAAGTAAATCTCGAAGTAAATAATTCTTATTACGGACATGGAAAACCGCTGAATGAGATCAAACTGACGACAGGGGGGTGTGTTGGTTTGCATATGTTGTGCTAAAATACCAATTTTCATAATTAATTAATCAATTATTACTCAAACGATAGAAAGAAGCCGGGGTGAGGGTGGACTGCCCTGAATTTCGATGGCCTTAACTTGCAGGGCACCAAATATTCTTAATTTTACATATATACCTATATTTTCACTAAATAAACAATATTTTCGCACAATCCGGCAATTATATCCTGAAAAGAACGTGCAGATCTTGCGTAGATGACTTTTATGTTTACCTACATTTAATGTAAAAAAAAACAAACAAGTAAATGCATGACAGAGAATTTTGCATTATAATATAATTCTTTATATTATGGGTACACATGCTGCAAGTGACCGACTCCACACCAAGAGGGACTCTCCAGCGAACGCTCGTCCTGACAACACAAACTTAGTTTTCAATAAAAAGTACTTTATTTCTACCGTTGAGAGAGCGTTTTATTTTGCTGTACAGCGAAAGCAACCCTCAATATATTGTTGTTTAATTTGTTAGGTTATGTATACTTTAATATTTACATTTTTAGTTGATCTCAAATTAAGTCGAAGAACATATTTTTATTTCATATTATTTTATTGGTATACAGTTTATTTTATGGTAGATATGTTACGAACACAGGTCACTATGCATGCCAAAAACCACAATTAGGGTTGTCTCGTAAGACAAATAAAAATGTTCTTAATTTTTACCGGTGTTCTGAATTTTTAGCTGCTTTGCCCTGAAAGTAAGAAATAAAACTTGCCAGCCTGGGTCAAGTCTTGAGGCACGCTTCTCAGGAAATATGCAAATGACTTTATATGTATTAGGGCATTGGCGTTTTAACTTTACAGTTTGTTGCAATTCCAAACCAAATACAGTTTCTGTCCTCTATCCAGTGCTGTAACAGAAACAGTGAAATAGACGTGACGCCAGCCATGTTTCCATGTCTCCAGTCGGTATGTTCTGCTGCAGGCACTGCCGTTCGGTTTTCAAGTCAATGAACACACGGTTTAACGACATGGGACAAAGAGATTTACAACGAGGAAAAAAAACGTGCCGAACTAGGCGTAGAAATTTGCTTAGGCTTCGCAAAACGATTAGCCAACCAGACAAACGTTATTAGAAAACATCTCGCTTTTTTATGGTCAAGGTGTTGCCATCAAGGCTTTTACGTCCCGATTGAGGCTTTAAGTGCCAGTATTCTCCTTATCTCGGGGTGTAATAAAATGTTAATTATCTTGAAGCACCATACACTGCTCGAACAAATGTTGGGATCGAAACGCAGTTGATTGGAAACATTTAACCTTCACGCAAAAAATGCTAGAATTACGAATATTTTGTCGAGCTATCGTCGTTCAAAGCAAAAATGACCTTTTTGGCTTTTATAATTGGAAGGCTCAGAAGCCAATCAGTGTTAAGTCACTGAAAATGAGAAAATTGGCTAAGATTTGTAAAACTTGTAGTAAAATAAAGATTCCCGTAAAGATATTAATAATTATTTTATCTACTCCCATTATAGTAAATAGACTATTAATAAGTACGTTGTTTTTAAGGAGGTAAGTGGTAGAAGTGGAAGTTACTATGGACAACGGGAGGTAAGTGAGGTAACTTACCTCCCTAGGGATTAAGGAAATAAGCATAAGCACAAATTACACATTATTTTTAAAATACCTTCCTCTTTTCCTCTATGTAATGTTGGGAGGAAAAAAGTTAAAAGTAGGGATTATTTCCAATTATTTTCAAGCAGTTGAGGATCAAAAATAACCGCAGCTTAGGTTTTCTGCGAAGTTCTTTGTAACTTTTTCCGTGAAATTAATTAAATTTAACTTAACTGTGAAACTGTATTTTCACATGAAAATGGCTTTCCTTTCCATTGATAAAAAAATATGTGATTAAAAGTTATCAACTGGTTTTCTACATTTCGGGATAGCACGTGTATAACCTTCCGAATTATCTAATCTACTATGTGTCCACAATTTGATATCTTCTGTGAGTAGCACGAAACAGAAATTTGTAATTGAAAAACCAACAAACTTGTTTCGAGCAAATATAAATATGATCATCCAAAGTCTTAATATAAATACGTTTGGTTGACTGTATAAAACATTTCCTATAAACAAATAAATATATGTGTTCGAACAGCGTAACAAACGCATTGTTTGATTAACCTACTTTGTAATTGTCGCGTGACACATATTTTAATTGAGAGCGTTAATTATTAATTATATACAGTTAATAGTACATTACTTCAGATTAAAACAATATTGTTTGTTTAGAATTATTTGTGTTATTGTGTACGAAGCGCAACTGATATTGTTGTGCTTTTCATTGGAACTGTTTTTCCTTTATCATCGAAATCATTTCTGTTGGCGACGATACTCGTCCACCTGTAAGTAGACAATAGTGAAAACCGAGGTGAAAACAAAGTAAAATTGATTGCTTCCCGTTGTTTTTCTGAATTGCACTTTCGCGAAATATCGGTTCAGAAGTTGGAAGCAAGGACATCCATTAAAAGGTTAGGGATGAGAGTATAGATAGTGATGGATTCAAGAAGTCATTTTCGTCTGTTCGTATTGTGGGACGGACTTCTCTCTGCGGCAAAATGTTGAGCGAAAATATGGCTTTTATTCGTCCTTTAAATGGGTTCCTTTCAAAATACTCGAAAAGAAACGTAGTTTTGTGTGTCATAATTTTTCTGTAATTCTTTTCGTGTATGCTCGTGAGTTACACTACGCCCCTATACAGGGTGATTCACAAATGGTGATAAAAATGAAACCTCGTATTCTTTGGTGCATTTTAAGGGGAGTCTTTTCTATAAAGTTTTTATCTAGGAAGCTTCGTTAAAAAGACACAGGGTGTTAAACTTCAGAAAATATTTTTAATTTTTTTAAATAATTTAAAAAGTAGTAAGTGAAATGATTTGAAATTGGGCACATTTATTTATGTGAACATTGTCCAAAATCTGATCTGATTAAATTAGAGAGTAGAGAGTAGTACTTAGTAGAGAAAATTGAAAGACGAATCCGAAAATATCATGGTTGTTACCGTAAAGCAGTGGCGTACTATTTTATTTAGAAAAATATGCCACCGATCCCCTGTATCTCCGCCACTGGAGCATGTAAATTTTAGGAAAAGCCCTCAGATTTTGGAGAATATTTACATAAATACATGTGCCCAATTTCAAATTAATTGCTAGTTTTTAAATTATTTAAAAAAATTAAAAATATTTTTTGAAGTTTAACACTGTATCTTTTTAATGAAGCGTCCTAGATAAAAACTTTATAGGAAAGACTCTCCTTAAAATTCACCAAAGAATACGAGGTTTCATTTTTGGTCGCCATTTGTGAATAACCCTGTATACAGTGTTGGCCATTAGTGTGAGGAAGTACAATAACTCCCTTGTTACTCACAATACAGAAAAAATGTTAATATACAAGTTGTACAGAATCAAGAAACTTAAGCTACAAAATTGAAATATACAGGGCGATGAGTAAAAACGAGACACGCCAAATATTTTTACTTAAACATATGGATTTCAGAGAATATTCTATATATGACAATGTAAACAGTTTAACATTTTAGTGCGGAGTTGTCAAATTATATAGAAAATTCTTCGAATTTTGGAAAAAACTGACTTCGAAGAAGTTGTATTAACTTTCAACTTGGAGCTTTCAAATATTTGGAGCAAAAATATTTGACACAACACCCTGTATTTTATTGTCCTATTTTATTCACACATCGGTTTACTTCAACTTTTATTAAGCGTGTTCTACACCCAAAATTGTTAGTTTTTAAGATAAAGCAGCCTTTCTGAAAAAACTTAATTTTTGTTATTTTCGGTCGCACGAGATGGCTTTGGAAAAAACTGTATCAACTTGTTAGATCATAATTTATCATTCAATTTTGAGTTCATTTTATTAGTTAACATTTATTAGTGGGTATTCTATAAAATAACTATGAATTGTACAACATATTTTTTTATAAAAAATCTTAATAGAACATGAACAAACAATACAGTTTATTTATTAAATGAAAATAAAATGACAAAATAGATACGAAAATAAATCAAATATTTAATTTTACAAGGGTTTAAAAAATGTTTTTTTAACAGTCCTTTCTTCTGCTTTTATCCAAAATAAACTTTTAAATTACTTTTTCTTTAAAGTTTGGTATTTCTCACATCATTGATTTTTGAATAGATAGCACTGCAAGTGCTGATAGTCTGTTTTTACAATCTAATTTAAATTTTTACAACCTTTTCAAAACACACAAGAAACAATACGTACTAACCACTGCTGAGCGATAGTAACAACCATTGTAACAACGGTTGTAAACACTACAGATGTAGGAGGTGATTTTCAAATGAATTTTGCAAACATAGCAAACTAAATTTTATAATATTTTTTTTTTACTATGAAAACTTCTAAGGGGGTTAGGGCGGCGCCTCACAGCCCCCCGCACCATCCGCCACTGCATCTGAAATAAAAAATCTACCACAAGAAATGTTTATAATGTCAGTCTTCACGTAAATAGGTAATTAGATTGTTATTTCAAGTTTATTGTGGGTATTAAAAACAGCCACTGAATTTATTTGCAATTTATGAAATAAATCTGTTTACGAATTCAGAACGAGTTTACAACGTTTTACAACACGTCAAATGGAACGTCCAACCGGATCTGTGGATCCTGCATGGAAAAAGTGTTCTGTTTTCCAGTACCTAATCCGAAAAAGTTATGATTCCAAGATTAAGCAGGAATCTCGTGAATAAATTCGAGATTTCTAATTTTATTCTCAAGATATTACAAAATCCGTCCGAACCAACGATTGACTAATCATATTTTATGCATGGAATCAATATAGTGGCCTTTTATGAAAAACATGATGTATGTATGAAGTAGAAAATCTATAAGGCGAATATTAGTTGAACAAAGTTAATTTTATTTGTTGTAGAGTAGGTAATCTCGGTACATGATAATAAAAACAAATAGATATCAGTGTATTAGTACTATATTTTTTAATTTATGACTATCACTGAATAGATAATAGATATTTTATTTTTCATAAATATCTTTTGTTCACATTCAGAATAATATAACGTATACACATTCATTTTTATTTCAACATTTAAATCCTGACCCACAAAGGATTATGCGACTTATTCCAGATCACCGATTTCTCAGAATTACGACTGCATTCATGGAATTATGACTTCAACTTTCTCGGTATACTAAGGTTAGGCTCAGGATTCCGGTATTTCTATTCGAATCCCATTAAAAAATGTCGCACCTTCCTATGTAGGCGTTAGTTTTTTTTACTCTTTACTTGCTCATTGTTCTAATTTCCTTCCTATACATTGTATGGGCTGGAGCAATTGTAATTAGCGGTGTCGTGTGAACGACATTGGGTTAGAAAACCGAATTAAGAAAAAATCGATTGAAATTTTCACTTTTTTAAAATCTGTTAAATGAAGTGTTATCGAAGCAATTCATCCAATTAAATTAATAAGTAGCAGCTGTATGAAAGGCTTTTTCTTCTGGATCGAATTGTAAATAAATCATTTACAGTTTGTTTTGTTTACATTTAATTAAACGATTTTACATCTAGATCTTGAAGTACAATGACTAGTTGGATTTCGAAGAACTACAAACGAAACAAGTGTTATTACAAACGATTTTTTATCTACAGCTGGAGTATAGTGACTCTGCGTCAATTTTGGACGAACTACTAACGAAATAAACGATACTATAAACGATTTTAGAACCTATCTTGCATTATATTGAAAATACGTTAAATTTCAAGCTACTGTGAACGAAATAAAGGCTACTATAAATAATTATAAAAGATTTTAGAGCCAGAGCTTGGAGAATTGTGACTGAATTTTGAAGAACTATAATAAACGAAATAAAAGTTACTACAAACAGTTTTATTGTTAGACACCTATCTAGAATTGTATCGACTGTACATCAATTTTCAAGCAACTACAAATGAAATAAATACTACTATAAACGATTTTAGACAGCTATCTTGCATTATATCTACTATACATAAAATTTCAAGCAACTTCAAATGACATAAATACTACTATAAACGATTTGAGACACCTATCTGGGATTATATCGACTATACATAAAATTTCAGGCAACTACAAATGAAATAAGCACTACTATAAACGATTTTAGGGTATAACTTGGATTACCTATATTGATCCAATTTCAAGCAATTGCAAACGAAATTAACACTACTACAAACAACTACAAACGATTTTAGAGCCAAAATATGGAGAATAATGACTAACGTTAGATTTCTAGGTAATACATATAAAAAAAAACGCTATTAGAAACCATTTTAGAGACTTCCTTGGATTGTATTGACTAAACGTGAAATTTCAAGCAACCACGAATGAAATAAACGCTACTATATATAACTACAAAGGATTTTAGAGCTAGAGCTTGGAGAATAATGACTAAGTTACCCCTAAGTTACTAGAGTATACCCCAATTTCAAGCAATAGCAAACCAAATCGACACTACTACAGATGACTGCAAACGATTTTAGAGCGAAAATTTAGAGAATATTGACTACGTTAGAATTCTAGGAACAACATACGAAATAAACGCTATGAGAAACGATTTTACACACTTAGCTCGGATTATAGTGGCAATGTGTCAATACTTACTTTCTGCCCTTCAAAAGTGTATATTTTATATCTTTCTGATTTATATCTTATTTGTAACATTTCTTAGAATCCATTTTAAATAAACCTGCATATCTAAACTTAAGGAGATTAAACGAATGCGCAGAGATTACCATAATTCTCATGAATATTAAGAAAAGAAACGGTACACCCATGACCGATTTAAAAACGGTTAATACCATTTCAAAACAGATTACAGAATTAAATTAAGAAAATTTACGGGCCAGCGTACTAATATGTTAGTATCAGTAATAGGTATTAGTGTTGAAGTTAAAAATGTGTAGGTATATCGGAAAGTTCGTTTTCTTCGACGTAGGGAAAGCAGATTAACGTCGGCCAGAGAGAGAGAAAGAGGAAACGGCAATTAGCAATGTAGATTTTAATAATCCGCGTTCTCATCAGCCGGCTTTAAAAATTGCAAAGGTTTTACGACCGCTGACGAGCAGGCGATGAATTATCGTAATTGTGGCGTGTTTGTAAATAATTTGATACATGTTAACACATTTTAGACACTTTGACTGCATTTACCGGCGCAGGAACGGAGACGCCGCGCTCGCAGGAGTATTACCCCGACTTTATTATGCCATTAGGCGTTTTCGCGCGAGCCATGGGTGTGACGCCCATTTGAATTCATAAATTTAACACGTCCTGTTCCGGATGGGACGGGGTGCCCCGAGGCAACTAACAGGTTGTCTTGACGTTCGCGCGGTGGCAAACTTTGCAACTTTGCCGATTTCTACGTGACGTGCTTTCTAAAGACGAGGTGTCATCGCTGGTGTAGGATTTATTTTTATCCGGGAAGGGATTAATTTCGCGAACTTTGAAACATACAGGGCGATTGATAAATTAAATTAACCCGTTACGGAACAAATTGTCGGTAAACTAATGTTCATTAAAAGTTTTCAGGTTTTTTTCTACACTGGCCGATCTTATTAAAAAATATTATACTATGCGGAATTTTATTTCACGTTTTCTTTTTGTTAATTTTTAAGAAGCGTCATAATTTTAAAGAAGAATGAGATTAAGTGCAGAACAGTTGATGAATGTTAATTATTAGCAATCTTTTGTTGAAATCCATGGCCGTTTTGTATAAATACGGCTGAATTTCGTTGGTACAAAGCCCAATTTTCTCCTCCAAGGAGTGGGTGGCCATGGGCTTGTTGGCATAAACCTTAGACTTCAAAAAACCTCAAAGAAAAAAGTTCAACGGCTTTAAATCGCATGATCTATGCGGCCAATGCTGATCACCAAAATGGGAAATGACACGACCAGGAAATAACTCATGTACTAGTTGAATTTTTTCTCGGGCTGTATGTATATCCATATCTTGCAATTTATGCAAAAAAATGGATTATCATGTCGCGTACTTAATATAATAAAACTGTTAAATAATTGTCCAGTCAATCTGTCACGGCCTAATGTTAAAATTAAAAAAATACCACCTGGAGACAAAAAATATGGTGATATAGGAAAAAGAATTCTAAGATAGTGGTTTTTTTTCTTGTGGCGCATAAAAGTTAACCTAAAAAATTCATAAAAGCCAAAAAAGCGGTTTTTCGCTAATTAAAATACTTGAATCCAATCGAAAAAAGTTAAGTGAGAAAGTTGTAGCTATTAAAAAAACCTATCGATTCGTATTTTTAAATATATCGATTGCTATATTACTTTTCGAGATATATCGAAAAAACCGTCAAAAATCGACTTTTCTTGTTTTTGCTGTATTTCTTGCAAATTAAGGTTTTGAAACCTGTTAGTTGCTGTAAATGTAACTCTCGGCAAGCAAAAAAAGTGTCGTTTTTAAAATTAAAATATATTAAACATTTTTCGAGTTACATACAGGGTGTGCCACTTAACACTCCCGCTGCCAATATCTCCGAAATGAAGAAATTTATTTTAGTTTCGGAAATTGGGTTGTTAGTTTCCTCGAATAGCTTCTATACTCCGCGGTCGAAATTATAGAGAGTGATTCATCGCTAGCTCTTGGACTAGTAGGGATGATGAGGCGTGCGGGGATCGAAAATCCATAGGCGTGTATACGTAAAAGGCAATAAGATGTAGAAAATATGGAAAAAATATAATAAAACATAACATCTATTATTTTTAGAGGTTTTATCGAGAAAACTTCAAAAATATTTTAGTAACATTTTGTTTTTAAATTTTAACTGTTTTCTATAAAACGATGCCCTCTTGGACATCGATAACCCACCACCACCCGGCTTACGCCGCCGCCGCAAAATATTGTAATGTTTACTATAATATATTTATTTAAGTAGGTACTTACATATTTTATAATAATTATCTCACGAATATTATCACTGTCACACTTTCACTTCACTGCCACATAATCACTTCAGTATTAATATATTTAAATACTGGCATATTTTATAATAATTATCTCACGAATATTATCACTGTCACACTTTCACTTCACTGCCACATAATCACTTAACTATTAATATAATTAAATACTTACATATTACATTATTCACGTTATATATTTCACATATCACTGTTGCTATCACTATTACTAGAATCATCTTCACCCAAATGAATAATGACTGGTTCTATGAACAATTCTACCGTTGTATCAAGATCCCACATACGTTGTTCCTCTTTCTGTGCATGTCCAATACACTTACACCATGTTTCAGCAGTGACGTGATTAATAGCATCCTGTAATAATAATTTCACGTCGTTTATTTTAAAGGTGGTGTTTTTTCGTGCGATTTCATTCTTTATTTGTGCCCAAACCAACTCAATTGGGTTTAATTCACAGTGGTATGGCGGTAAACGGAGTACACGAATTCCTCGATCTTTGGCCATCTCATCCACTACATACTTAATGTATTGACCTTTTTCTCTTTGGACAATTTTTAATAATTGTACTTTTAGCATGGTTTCTGTATATTCAATATTTTTCGATTGTAACCAGTCCATAATATTTCCTTTTCTCCATGCTGATGTCGGTAACATTTCAACTCTTCTACTATGATAAGGTGCGTTATCCATCACAACAACTGCTCCTGGCTCCAGATATGATAAAACATATTCAAACCATTTTTCAAACACGTCGCTGTTCATATCTTCATGATAATCTCCCGTTTTTCGTGACTCAAATACATGCAAACCATTTTCTAAAAATCCCGTATCGCTTCCAATATGTGTTATAATCAATCTTCGTCCTTTTCCAGAAGGTGCCTTTAATCCAGTAGAAAATCCATCTAAAAATGCTTGTCT
>NW_019417300.1:77980-98388 GCF_000390285.2 Anoplophora glabripennis | reverse complement strand
TTTTTCTTCTTCTTCTTCTTCTACCTTAGTCGGCTCAATTCAAGTAGATCATCCTTGCACTGTAGCGGTTAATTCAAATTATATAATATTTTTAATTTTTAAAATTTAAATATATTGTTCATAAATACGTATGGTCTATTATGATAAAATACTCTACTCATTTACGAATAGGCACAAACGAGAAATTTGTGGCAATATTATATAATTTTTCTTTTTCTGATCATGACTCAAAAAATTATTAAAAATCATTTCTAATATGTGGGGACTTATACCGAATTAGTTTATTATTAACTTTCATTAAATACATGAATTACTTATATTTATAAAATTAAAACTTTAAAAATTTTTACATACGATGGTACCTTGTGGCATTCATGCCACTCTTGAAAACGGCTTTTATTAATATTTTCTACTCGTGTACGAAACGGCATAAACGAGAAAATTGTGGCAATTTTCTATTATTTTTCTGCTTTGTCGACATGACTCGTATTAAAATTCGAAATAATTTACAACATGAAAATCCAATGTGGACTTATGCCTACATTTATGACTTTATANCTACGGCTAACTCGAATTCTACGTACGTCCGTTTACACCCACTAAAAAGAGCATTTCCCTATCTGTAATAAATGCGATAGACAGAGATAGGAAATAAATCGCGTTCAGTGTAACTCAGTCTATGACTGTTATAGATCCTATCGATGTGCAAAGAGAGCGGCACATCATTTAACAAAAGCAAATAATATTGAACCGTTATAAAAATCATTTTAAGTTTTATACACTTTACGGTAATAGTGTTTCCATATTATGTATGAATCACTCTCTATAATTTCGATCGCGGAGTATAATTGTAGTTAGAATTGTTAGTTCAAATCTTTCTGTATAGATGACGTGGCGATACTAAAAAATTTTTTGTTCCCTGAAATGTGGAAATGCAGTTCATTTGAAGGATCGTCAAATTTTGAGTAATTTTTGTAATATAAAGTTTTTCCCTGTATTTACTTGTTTTCGAGATATGTCGACTTCAATATGCAATGTATGATATAACAGGAAAATCTATTATTTTATTTAAATCACACCGAGACAAAATATTCTTTTAAAATATTGTTAGAATGACTTTACTCACATCACATAATAACTTACAAACAATGAATTATAAAAAAATCGAATGGTCAACTACAAAAAAAAAATGTACAATGGTAAATCTTATAAGGGGCAGAGACAAACCGGATTTTATCAAATGTTATTTAAAAATGCAGTCATAGGTGGTTCATATCATTTGTTTAAAACAAAACAACGACAGATGACACATATTAGTTTTCCAATAATTACAGTTTTATCAGTTTGCGTCTTTCAATTTAACTATACTAGTTATACGATTTACCATTGTACAATTTTTTTTCTGTAGTTGATCATTTGTTTTTTTTATAATTTATTATTTATTAGTAAGTGGTGTGAATAAAGTCATTATAACAATATTTTAAAAGAATATTTTGTCTCCGAGAAAATAATATATTTTCCTGTTATATCATACATTGCATATTGTATGATATGCATAAGTCGACATATCTGGAAAACAAGTAAATACAGGGAAAAACTTTATATTACAAAAATTTAACGATCTTTCAGATGGACTGCATTTTCACGTTCCAGGGATCAAAAACATTTTTAGTATCGCCACGCCATCTATACAGAAAGATTTGAACTAACAATTCTAACTACAATTTGAGCTATTCGAGGGACCTAACAACCCCAATATCCGGAACTAAAATAAATTTCTTAATTTCGAAGATATTGGCAGCGGGAGTGTTAAATGGCACACCCTGTATATAGATTTTTCGAAAAAAGTTCATCTCGAGTGGGGGTAACGCTATTCGGTCGCTCCGAAAACTGAATTCGCGCGTTCAAAAGCGTTCTTACTTTCAAAATCTGCATTATCTTCACTTCTGGACCACGTACAAAAATCCTTTTGTACTTAATCTGGGTATCTGGACGAGATAAATCAAAATATGACGTTTACGACGGCCTCAAAATAATTACCTTTACCTCATAATTACCTTTGAAAAATGTCATTTTCCTTTAGTCTAAAATTCTCTCACCTTCAATATAACTCGGAAAAATTTTTAATATTTTTTAATTTTAAAAAAGGTCATTTTTCTGCTTGCCGAGAGCTACTTTTACAGCAAGTAATAAGTTTCAAAACCATAATTTGCAAGAGATACAGCAAAAACAAAAAAAGTCGATATTTGACGGTTTTTTCGATATATCTCGAAAATAATATAGCAATCTATATATTTAAAAATACGAATCGATAGGTTTTTTAATAGCTACAACTTGCTCTTTTAACTTTTTTCGATTGGAGTTCAATTTTTATTAACGAAAAACCGTATTTTGACTTTTATGAATATTTTATGTTAACTTCGCCGTTTATGCGCCACAGGAAAAAAACACTATCTTTCTTAGAATTTTTTTTCCTATATCACCATATTTTTTGTTACCAGGTGGTATTTTTTGTAAGCTCTTCTACCTATTGATTGGACTATAATGCAATCATTCAAAAAAATATCCTGTATTCTTGCTGTTCTATTATCACCCTTGACAAAGGATAATCACTTAAAAAAGAGCTACTACAAAAGAGATATTTTTGTTGCCACATTTTACTTGGGTTTGCTTCATACATTGCTACCTGATGGAAAAAAATATTCAGTAAGTTTTGGGTACAGTTTGTGAAAATAATAATAAAGCAGTGCCACAGAACGAAAGTTCCGCAAAAGTTGAAACGCAAAACATTGGTCAGATTAAAAAAACAATATTTCACATCGATATTACACTTATCAAAACTGATAAAAGATTAGTTCAGTTGTATAAATCATCTATAATGAGCGCTACGCATAGAACTACTCAAGATCTTCATTTTTTTCAACAAAATTAAATGCGTTTAGCTCTGCCATATCGGTAGATAGTGAAAATTGCCTTGATTTTCCAATTCAGAATTTGTAGATTTAACATTTTTTCGATCTATTTTTCGTGAGACGCCTTGTGTGCTTTTAGATACCAGTGACTCCAATTCGCTGAGCTCAATCGTCTGATAACTCAATGGGCCGTAAAATATTTGGCTAAAGGATGTGGTTTTGGCAGTATAAATAAACAAAACAAAGCCGTTGCAGCGTCTGAGAGCCGAGAGGATAGTAAACATGCTAAATTTAAGCGGCCCGTAGCGTGTTTATTACTAATGCTTTGCATGCCGGTCTAAGGTCTTTGTCCATCCGAAAAAAAATTGTAAATACACTTGAGAACGCGGCAACCTAACAGGAATTTAACATGTGGTGTATGGGTAGTGGGTTGGTCAGTAATTTACACTTTTTTTTGTAATACTACATAGTACAAGCAAGGTGTGCAAGGTGTCACAATGATGTGACTAGACAGAAAAAATTGATCTTTTTTTTCGCAAAAACTTGATGAAAAATGTAAAAGTTCGGAAAACTTGAACTTTTAATAAAATCTAGGATGTGTTTGCTAATATAAATAATACAGCGTGATTAAGAAATTATCCAAAAAAATTTTTTTAATGAACAGGGGACACTTACAAATATAGTTTTGTAAAAAAAATCAAAAAGTGTAATAAAAAATTAACGGACAAAAATTTCCCAAGGAAAGAAAGGAATAAAATTTTATAACACCTATTTTATGTCAACAAATTCAACTGATTCAATAGATTTGAAAAATTCTTCATATTTATATACCTATTTTTTTTTTAGGGTCCACCATTTCCCATTTTTTTTTAAGTATATTCTAAGGAAAATATGTAAGTGTTATTATTTAAAAAATATACAGTGCTCGGCATAGAAATTTGCACCAAATGAGAAATATTTTTATTTAGGGTAAAGTGGGGAGAGATGGACCAGTGGTATAGACGGACCATCCGCCATATTGCAAAAACGGCGTGCCCTATAAATGCGCAATTTCATTACACGGTTCAGTTTCCTACCAGAGCTTGCCAGAGAAACGCGTGCGCGACGTCCATTGCATATTTAGCTAAAAAAACTGAAAATTCGTTTCAAGACAACACAATTTTTTTTCGGAAGTTANATTTTTATTTATAGATTTAGCAAAAAAAAATTTTCTAGTACTTAAATTTACTTACCTGAACACCAAATAAACATAACCTACAAGATTTCTGGTTTAAAAGAAAACGATGTTTTTTTAATTAGTCACGATTTAAAATTAAACAAATTTTTCTAAAATATAAAATTAGATTCTAAAAAATCTAAATTGTAATGTATTCATTTATTTTAACTAGGTACATTTAGATTTCTATACAGAAACAAAATCAACGTATAAAAGACATGTAAACAATGTAGAAATGTTTAATTTTTCATTTTTGGTTTGTAATACTCTACGAAATAAATACCTTTGCATCGAAACTATAAAATTCAGGAAGTATTATTTTTCAGACGAAATAATCGAGAGATTGTGGGAAAGGGACAAAATATTAGTTCTATTATTTATAATATCCATAAATGTATACTTTCATTAAACCTCGAATAAAACAAACATAAAGAGCCCAAGGTAAAAATAAAAGTACCTACCACAAAAAGTTGAATTTTTTTTCAGTTTTTTTTTTTTCAATATTGACTACTTTGATGCAGAAATGTACTTAATATAAATTAATATTCGAATTTAGTCACCTCACAGAAAAAGATTGAGATTGCAATTATAATTTAAAAGAATTTCATAGAACTTCCTGATATTTTCTTGACGCTTTGGCATCTCAAAGCCAAAAAAAAAGTCAAAAGCATGTTGATCTGAAAAGGAGATGCATCAGTCATCGAATCTGAAGATCTTCCTTTGGTAAAAAACACTACAATTTTTTATCAGTTATAGGAAACAAAAAATTTTGTTTTTTTTTTTGGTTGTTTACTCATGAAAAATCAAAGATTTTGCTTTAAGTAAAATATATTTATGTTTATTTGTGCATGAGCTCTACAATGTGTCTTTATTTATGATTTCTTGAATTTTACCACTTTTTTCAGTTTTTCCAAAGTTTCTTTCGGAAAATAAACCGAAAAAACGAGATTTTTACTAATTGTTAAATCTTAAGTTGTAATAAACTAAGTAAGTAATTCCTCTGGGTATATAATGAACAAAGGGATCAGTATTTTTTCTAGAAACGACTCTTGAGGGCTCAAGAACAGTTAAAAATCCACATTTCAGATTTAGTAGGTACCTATAGTGTAATCCTCTCATAGTAGTCACCTCCTATGATGTAATATTAGAAAAAAATCGATCCGTACGGGAATAAAGAGGGGTTTGAGAAATTGTTACCACCCTGTATAGGTATCCTGTTACCTAATCATTTTTTTAACCTACCGTCCCTACGTAAAAAATCCCGTTTTACAATACCCCTGTCGGATGTTGTACAGGAAACGGGAAACTCTCTGAAGGTCAAAGTTCGGAAGTGTGTCACACTCTGGGGCCTGCCCTAACCGGTTTGGTGGCGACCGTAAACGTTGCTTGTCTTTTTTTAACGACCGATTCGTTATGGAAATTAGTGCATATTATAGTTACAGTAATAAAAATTTCGAAAAATATCATTCACTTGTCCCCAAAATACATTTAATACTTAAAAAAGTAAACTTTTCTTGTCTCAGTAGACGTGAAGTGTTTTAGAACAGTGTTAGACGATCTTTCCGTTAAAGGAAAACAAACTGAGGTGTTATTAGGTACTGTCCATTATATTTTATTGGATCTTTGCCAAACTTTGAGATGTTTGTTGGAAGACAAAAGAATGTCCTCATAACAAAGAAATCGAAGTTTAATTGGGCAGTATTAAATTCGCAACGATGTAGCAACAAACGCGAAAAACATTTGCTGATGACAGAAAACGGCCAGTTTGTAATATGTACATAAATAAATACATTCGAGGTTATGAACTGTTTGTTTTCTATCCAATCTTTTGTTTTAATAAAGGTCCAATAGCATTCATTAACAATTTCACATGTAACAATAACAGACACACTTATTAGTATAGAAATTAAAATACCGCCTGAGAAATAATAAAGAAAAAACAACCAACAGGCGCTTGCCAATAACTTACACCGACGATTCACTATATTTTGACAAATTAAGTCCAAACAAAATGGCAGCGGATGTTAATTTAAATGGAACACCCTGTATATTTTTACATATTTGGATAGAACGTTCCCTGTCGAGCATAGTCATATAGGGTTTGATGGGTCCATCTGTAACAATAAATGAGATACTATTAAAAAAAGAAAAGAAGGTTTTTTTATTAAGAAAATAAGATATCTCGTAATTGTTACACCTCTTTCAGGCATTTCTGCCTTTTTTTCTAATTACGTAAGAATTTACAGATTTATTTGTTATATATTTTGACATAATCGGACATTGACAGGGTCCAAAATGCGTATCGATATTTTAACTAAATCTCATTTTAAAGATTCAATTCATGTTCAAATATGTTAGAAATTTAATTACTTTTCAACCCTTAAAAATCCTTAAAACTACCCTTCTATGGCCAAAAATTCCAGTTTTTTTGAGCTCTTCGTATTTTAGATTTGTTAGCTAAAAGGGCTCAGGAAAGGCAGTCTTGGAGCTTAGTTTTGAGCTTCTAACGTTCATAACTCAGTCAAATTTTGTCCTACAAAAATTAAAAAAAAAAAGCAAATTGTTCAGTAAGAAAAAACCTACAATTTCTTATTTTATTATTTTTTTTATAACTTTGTTAGTTTTTGAAATACTTTGAAAAAGGCGATTTTTAAAAAAATTGAAAAATTTTATTCAAAAGTACCAAAATGAAATATTTTTTTTAATTTAGGCTTCTAAAATCGTGCAAATTCTCAGAATCTACTGTTAAAACATAAATAAAGTAAATTGCACAAGAAATACGTTTAATTTTTTTTCCGTTAAGTTATTAATTTTAATACCGATTATTTTTTCTCAAAAATCAAGACAATCATTTTATTTTGATTGTAACTTCATTAGTTTTCATGCTAACGACTTTTACCACCACTCAATTTAAAGGTCTTTTCAAGAACTTTAATAAGTGTTATATAAGTTTTCCTCGAAAAACGTTTAATTTTTCCGCCACAGGACGTTGAACGTTTCGATTATAGCTATCTTCGAAATTGACTTGAAGTTCTGGGAGTCATAACTCGAGTTCTATACCACCTACAAAAATAAAAAAAGCAATCCCTTTGCTATTTAATTACCTCCATTACGATCATATTTTTGATAAAACTTGTAGTTTTTGAGATATTCGCGAAAAATGGCTCAAAAACATGCATTTTTTTGTCTAAAAACGAATATGTTTAGGCGCAAATAACTCAAGAAGTATTGACTGTACAAAAAATTCTTATAGAAAATGTTAGAATTCGTCTCTTTATCGAATCGTGAGGTTATTTTTAATAACAAAATTCACACCCTCCAGAAGGGGTACTACCCCTAGTGTAAAAGCACACATCGGCACTATATAACTTTTGTTTCTTGGGCTATTCCCTAGCTACATTTCAAATTTCACGTCAATCCATTCCATCCGAAAAAATTGGAAACCAAAATGCTTTACTGACTGGACTATTAAGGACCACGCCATACTGTATATTTGACAGACTACGCGATCTAGATTTGTGTCTGTTATCTACATTCTCTAGCGTTCGTTTGTTCCTTTTCCGGTTGCCTCGACTTCCTCCGTTTCCAGCGACTAGTTCCAATCTCCCGTGTACCCGGAGGAAGTAATCATTCCGGACTGGAAATATTATGGCTTCTTGATTTCGCCGCAGCATGTATTATTGTTGTTTCATTTTGGATGTACGCAGTGATTGCCCCCAAACAATGGTCAGATTCTCCACGTCCGTCCGGACTCCGATTGCCGGGTGAAATATTCCCTGGTTTACATGATAATTGATAATTTAAATGTGCCACCATTGTTCGAAACTTTCGTTAAACGTTCCATTTATCATTTTGACGTCCGTTTCCGCGCCGGATCGCACCTCTGGCCACCTATCGCCGTTACGATTTCGTTGGGATTGTTAAAATGCAAAAAAGTGAGCCGGCGTTTTAACCAGAATTTGATGCTTTGGTCCTGATAATAGTTGCATGCAAATTTTTGTGGCGGCTGGCGCATAGGGCTCTGGGAACGGCGCACACTGTACTATTTTGAGAGGGGGTTGTGCCAAAACCAAATATCTCGACTTGACAGTGGAGGTCAGAAGTCAAATGAAAGCTTATAGACCGGGAGACATTAGACTGAAGTTCGACGACGTCTTTCTCGTTTATGCCTCTGAGAGTACTGAACTGAAAGGTAACCGAGAGACAAGTACAATAAACTAAATTTAAAATATGGGCTGCGGGACNGCGGCGAAAACCAAATTGCTTATCATTTATGATCCGAAGTCGATCCAAAAAAGGTATTAAACGGCAAACAAAAGCATACTCGAAAATTTTTGACAATCCACATACTATAGTTATAGGCCGGTAGTTATCTAGTGAATAGGGATCCTTTTTTTTTTGAATACAGGGGTGACTTTACCTAGCTTTAAGGTTTGAGGAAAGTTCCCACTAATAAAAGACAGATTCACTAAGAATGTAAAGGGTTGTATAATTAAATTAAGAACTCGTTTAATTAAAAACATTGGGATGTCATCTGAACCAGATGATTTTTTATTTTTCAGTTTATTTTTAAGTAATGAAAGCAGTTCATCATCGGTAAAAGGTTCCAAGAACAACGATTCTCTTGGTCTTGATATTCCTTTATTTGGGAAGTTTAACGTAACTACTCATATTACAGTTAGAGGAAATTTTATTTATGATTTCCTTGGGTGTATTTATAAAATATTCATTAAACATAGAGGCAACTTCACAAGGGTTATCAATAACTCTGTCGTTTATTTTTACCGATATATTTGTGGTTTTCTTTTTCTTGATGGTTATTTCAGCAACGATTTTCCAAGCCGCACGGCCTGCATTATCGGCGTTATTGATTTTATTTTGATAGTATCTCTTTTTTGTTTGTTTAACAAGGAGGACATGATCTTTTTTAACTGACCGATATATATATGAAGCAGATCCGGATTCATTTTTGAGAGATGAAATAATTGTTTAACTTTCTGGCTAGATACTCTAACACCATCATCAACCCAGTTTTTACCAACATGACACCTACGTTCAGGTTCAACTTATGGGTTACTTATGGGTTCGGTTACCTTTCAGTACTCTCAGAGGCATAAACGAGAAAGACGTCGTCGAACTTCAGTCTAATATCTCCCGGTCTATAATCTTTTGTCTGTAGAAAACCTTATTTTGCGGCAGAACATCCCTCCTCGAAGAAGATTCCCGATTCCCTACCAAAATCGTACCCACAAGAACAAGGAATGCACCTCGACCTCTCCGGACGTCCCCCTTTTTGGAAAAGCGACCCTGCTCCTGTCCGTCGGCCGGTATTTTTAGCCGGCGCATCGCACCACCGTGCACACCGCCGTACACCGCGCCGTGTTAGTGACTCCACGGAGGTGGTCGAGGTCGAGCGTACGCTACGGGGCCGCCGACAGTGGCAGAGGGCAGACGTTACCCGAGGCGCGATGGGACACCGGGTGTAACGTCCCCGACAACAACAAACCTTCACCCGCCGCCCGTGCCCTTCGCGCCCCCTCGGTGCATCGCCGGGCCCGGCGTTGCCAGATGAGACGCGAGATGCAGGCCGAACAGCTGCTGCTGCTGCGGCTGCAGTACCAGGTGGAATGGCCAAGGTCGCCGCGGCTAGATGCACTTTTGTCTGGTGGACGTCACGAGCAAAAAATGTATTGCCAGAAGGTCTTTTTTTGCCAGGGGAGTTAATTGGGACCGGGTATCCTACTTGCAGATCTCCATCAGCTGGCGCCGCTCCTTTTTTAAACGGCTGTTTCGTGAATATAAAGTCGTTGAACATTTTTTTTTATAGATTTTATTATTTATTTGCAGATATATTTACCACGTAGTGTAATTGCACCAGTATTTGCCATTATAAGAAATACTTTGCCTAAAAAGTCTCAGGAAAAATTAAAAAATACAATTTTATCCGAACAAAAAACTTACCCACTGTTATTAAACACAATATTTATAAAATTGTGCATAAATAATTCTCTAATGAGTTATTATCGCCTAAAAATTTTACTTGCAATAACATTTCAAAAACTACTAGCCGAATGGCTTTGAAAAGTTTTTTTTTGTAAAATGGACCAAAATAAACACTTTTTGTACTTTGACAAAAATTCGAAAAATGCTTCATTTCCGAGATATTTACAAGTTTTATGATGTAGGTTTTTGTTTTAAAAATTTAGTCGGTTCATGCCTTTTTTTCAGGGGTGAACCGCTCGCCTAATTAGATTATTTGGCCCCTCGAAAACGTCGGATATCTCCGGAACTACCCGGAATTTTAAAACTTTGTAAACGGCATATTGTTAGGTATAAAAAAACACAACTTTTTTCTAGTTTGAGCCACCCCGTATCTCTTACCGTTTCCTGGATCCTAATGCTATCCCATCCTTATCTTGGACACACTGTATATGCGATTCATCTTTGTTTCTAGCAAGTCGTAAAATTTTTTCCATTCAACAACGCTAACTACAAGTATCAAGAAAATAATATTTTTTGCCAGATTAAACCTTTTATTGCCCTTCGTCCATATACGTCCATATAGGGTGTTCCTAAATAAGTATCGCAACGGAAAACTCTAGAAAAACGAAAAATTATTTTCCTCTTCCATTTTTCTCTCCGTGCTTTCGTTTTCGAGATACACGGTCTCAAAACTTTATTTTTTTTATAGTTTTTTGCCAATAACGATCCATTTGAACAGGACTGAGCTTTTGTACACATTACCACTATTAATAGCTACTTTTTCGCATCCTTCTCGAATTCATTGGACCAGTGGTGGAGATTTTAAGCCATCGTTAGGGTTTTTTCCTCATTACTTTTACGCCACTGGAAAAATTGACATTTGACAGCAAATTCTGAAGCGCCAATAAATTTTACACAAATAGAATTCATTGCTCTAAAGTCAACCGTTTTCGAAAATCTTTTGTAATTCAAAAAATAGGTACTTAGTAATAATTAACAATTTTAACGAAATTTAACAACATATGGGATTTTAACTTATTTATTTATTTATTTATTTATTTATTTAAAATACACATCCAACAGGCGGTGCCCAATAACAGCATATGTTAAGTCTAGTAATAAAATATAAAAAAGTTAAAAGAGAAAAATTAACTATGAAAAAATAGAGACAAAAATAGTACAAACTTACAAATAACACATATATAAAGAACAAAATAAAAAGGCAACAAACTATAAATGACAGATATGACTACCTACATAAGTAAAGCATTTTTTATATCATTAGGCAAACAATAAAAAATATCGACATTATTTTCTCTTACTGTACTTCGAAACAATTTGATACAATGGTGATGCTACTAGGATGTTAACGTGCTGCGGGTAGATTAAAAACATTATTACTTCTAGCTGATAGTCGCGGTACTTTGATATCAATATTAAGTACTTAAAACACCTGGACATTCCAAAATGTTATGTAGAACTTTATACAAAAACATTACTTGAAAATCAGATATTCTTTTAGCAAGGACATGAATATTGAAACGCTCAATTAATAGATCAACTTAAAAAAACTTAAAAATAATTTTTTATCACTAGCGACTAAAAATTGTTAATGATTACTACCTATTTTTTGAATTACAAAAGATTTTCGAAACGTTAGCAAAATGTTTGTTTTTGTTCATAAAAAGTCATTTTTCTTGAAAATACCCTTTATAACTATTATAGAAAAAATAAGGTGCTAAATTTTCCTTTAAAAATTCGTGTTTTTTTTTTTCACAGCAGGTAATGTTTCATCGTTGAAATTTTACAGAATGTCATTGCCAAGCATATTTTTAAGTTTTATCAATGGAAAATGTGGAGGCGAGTGTTTTATTAAAAAAACTGGCAGACAAAATACGAAATTGATTATTGAGAATATTTCTGTTCGCGTAAATCATAATTATTTCGTGATTTGGAGATTGACATTGCTTCAGGTTGACTGTGAAAAAAATTGTTAATTCAATTTGTTATACCACTGAAGCGAATAATATTCTTTTTTTTTTTAAGAATATCCACAGTGATAGATAGATCATAGAAACTGTTGTATATGCCGTAGATCAATTGCGTTTATAATTCTACTTCTGATTTTAATCGGTTAAGAAAACTTACATGTGTGGAATAAACTAAAGTTTGGAATGTAATTCCCAATGCAAGGTAAATCAGAGGGTTGTGAAATCTGGTAATGGGCATTTTTCTCCTGCCACTGTAATAAATATCCGTGTCTGGTGTCTCCCACCCGTCTCTGCTGTTTGTGTACAAATAAATACAGGTAGCTGGGAGAAACCGAGAACAGGTTGTCAAGGCGAACAACCCTCTGGAGGACCGTTATTTGTAATTTGTATGGGTCTAGGCAGGCGCTTCCCAAGATTGTGAGCGCTAGGTGCAAAGGACTTTGCCAGCTGGTTACACGACGGCCTCGGCTAGCCGTCCATTCTCTCCACAAATATGTGTTACGAGTTTTTTGGTTTTCCCCCATTGGAAAAGAGTTATTTACCTCCAAGGAAATTTCAAACATAGCAATATTAACAACTAAACACCGCATCTAAGTTACTAGGTGTCACATTGACAAACTTTAACTACTTTTGTGAGTAGTCGCATAAAAGGAAAATTCATAAACTCATCAGTTTTAAAGTTTTACAAGTGGTCTCCAAAATCCGTTCGAATTTTGTTTACTCTGTACGTCAGTTTTGTCACTACCTATGTTGAAATCAGTCCCGATATTTTATTAACTGGTTCTTGTTTATTAAATTGTTCGTATGGTACTTAAAAAGATAAGTACCACTGTGAAATTATGGACTATACACTAATGTGTGTAATGATTTTATCGTATATCGATGGAATCATTGAAATGGACTACCTGTATCTTAACAATATTACAAATTGCCAAAATGTTATCTATTAGAACAATTTAAACTTTGTTAGAAGTTATACAAATATAGGTATTTAGATAATTTTAACTTCTTCTATGAACACTTTATGTTTTCGTATATTTCCATTGTCAATACGCTTTTAGTAACGTGCCAGTGATAATTTTTTCAAGATAACAAAGTTAATTCCTTTTTTTCCCGTAATTTCCTATTATTTATACAGTGTTTGCTGAGCTTTTTATGTAAAATATACAAACAGCACCTGCGAAAAATTTCATCAAAATTTTGAAGAAGTAAAATACTTAAATGGTCCTTATTGGCTAGAGAATTGATCATTACCATTTTATTTGCGATTTTATAAAAAATTTTGTAATATAATACATTTTTAAAATAGTAATAATACATAATTTAACGTGACTTGAATTGAATCTGTGGTTGCAAAATGTCTTAAAATATTAAATACGTACAGCACACAGCATACTGTATTATAAAAATACATAAAAAAGCTAAAAACTTTTGTATTAAAAACTTTTTTGTAATAAATTCAATAAGTTGTCAGATTATAGTGGTTAACCCTGTACAGAGGTTCAATTCTTTTTTTAATTTAAAAGTGACCCCAAGCAAAGAGCTCCAATCTTTTAAAATATTAAAATCACTCCTGTCTAAGTCGTTTGTGCTTATTTTAGGAACACCCTGTATTATTTGTGAGATGTGAGTGCTCATGTACCGAAAAAAACGTAATCCACGCATCTCGTGCGACGTTAAGGGAACAAAGGCGTTCTCCCATCCGTGTTTCGACGACACAGGCCTTAATAACGATAATTTCGTGTGTAAATGAGACCATTTTTAACCGTCTTCGGTTTATCCGGTAAACTGCGAGGTCCGGGTGAACGACTGCCAATGCCAAATTTAAATGTTTACGGAGTTTGGCGGCATTGTTTGCGGTCGCGTGCTCGGGTTCATTTGCAAGAATTTCGATGCGTATTAATAATACCGCGGGGGCTATTTTAAGAACCGAATCAGTTCTCTTTGGTCCCGCCCGTCCGATTGGTGGAAGCAACTCCGACTATGCACCCCGGCTTATCCTCTTGCCCTCCCTTGTAGGTTGACTGAACGTCTCCTGGGCTGCAATTCAAGGTCAAGGGGCCATTGCCCGTGACATATTTCGATCTAGAGGGAAGCCCAAAAAATAAGTACCTACCCCGTATCTGATTTTGTTACATACTGTTCGTTGTATTTAAATAAAAGTAATATTTATTATTTTTCCCCAGAAATCCCAGCGTTCAAGTGTTAAAATACCTGGATGTTGTTGTTGGTATTGTTACCTTTTATACATGGGTCATCACAAAGCAGTTTATCTCAACAACAGCCGGGTCATTCGCCAGAAATTAAGAGGGTAAATGAAACAAATAACAAAGTTACTGTTCTGTCAATAAAAAAAACAAATAAATAGGTAACTCACCGGGGTTACACTCCCCTTAACTTTAGGATTCAAGTATATCCTTCCATACGTGTCCACTATATTAATTAGCAAATATGTATAATTCTTTCTTCAACAACTAGCTATTGTCACCTGAAATAAGTCGAGGCTCCCCCGGACGCCAACTAGTTACCATCCCAACTACCGGGTGTGTGAGTCATACTATTATTATGCCACCTACCTCAGCACCACCCAGTATGTGTCAATCGAAGCGCATGTAAGACCCCGTAGAACTTACAAGGCACTCTTCGAAGGAAACACAGCCATTAAGACCATCAAAAACATAAACGAGTATGGCATATTACTCACAAATTCACAATTTATTAAAAAAATGTATTCAAGCTAGCGCACAGATATAAAAATCACCCATATTCGGGCGCTGGCTAGGCACCACTGTCACAAAGAACAACCTCTCTTAGTTTCGTGCTACATTATATACTCATAAAATTACATTATCTCAAAGGCAAATAAACACTTGGCTGGCGTATTCCGTGTGAACAGCTGAAGCAACCACGATAGTTTTCATTTCATAATAAAATACATATTGATTCGTATTATTACAATACTTTAACACAAAGGCAACTCATTATTATTATTTTGATCCCAAGGGTCTCTAGTCCTACGTTGTTCACGTATTTTACCAACACCCTGTACCATTACAGCATGAAATGTTTGTGTTGTAAATTAAATGATGATAATTTAAGATACCTACGTATTTAATGAACATTAAATATTAAAGATAAACATGTCTTATAGTTAATGATAATATAACCGTATGCACAGCAGTGGTTCTGTTGAGTATGGTATTTGGCGAAATGGAGCGTAATTATGATCAATTTAAGGAAAGTTTAGTCGGATGTGGCGCGATATACATGCGTTTAAGGAAGCTGTATTGCGATGATCTCATAATATGGCCCATTAAATGTGGTTGAACTCTGCATAGTACAGTGTGAGACACATAAAATATTCCTGCCTTTAAAACATCTAATTTGTGATAATAATTTGTTCTAAATATCAATTATATCCACCATTTAACAATTGATCAACTCAGGAATCGTATAAGATCATGAAATCCACCGTTAAAACGTCTAGCGTTGTTGCAAAGCCCTTTGTTACTGTAAGTGCTTTGGGTGGGTAACCTTTTACTGTCCACGACTGTACTTCCCGCATAATAACAAGTAGGCAGTAGCAAAATATCCAGTCCTGTGTCTTTTTGTATCAAAGCGCATTTCCGAACAAAATACATAAACAAAGCAATCATTTTCTGAAAGATTTCTCTTGACGGTTGGAAGCCGTAGTAGGCATTTTAATTATGCCGTGTTTTTTACGTCGCCCCATGGACTAGGCGCGAGGGCAACGTTGCATAATGGATGCTGGTACCCGCATATAACGAATAAAAATCGAGAGCCTTTTTCGAACGGTAGATGTTGTTGATAATAGCGTATGCACGTACTTGCATTTTCGCGACGTGCTCAACTCGAATGTATGGATTCATTTCCCAAAGGACATTTACGTTGTTTTAGGGAGGTTTAACTGTTAAGCGCACAAGTTGCTCAGTAAAAATACACTGACCATAGATAGTGAAATAACGGGAAATTATGCTTTTTTTATTAGTTTTCCTAATTTGTACACTAGAGTCATAAAATTATAGACAGGGACTCATTCTCAAAGTATAGATCTGTGCGACGAGTAAGGCGTGCGGGGAATGCGATTCTCGCTCGAATTCCCCGTTTTTGATCTGTTAAATTTTCTTGGTACAGCTACCCCAATAATTAACATATCGGTCACTAACATTAACACATGATTCCATTTTTAAAAACACTGATATAACTAAGTAAAACGTTTTTCTCACTTGCACCAGTGACGCCCGCTCAAAACTTATAGTATCAGTTCGCGGTTAATGCGCGCGTCGCATAGTACGCGGGTAGTATCTGATGTCAGTGTTAAGGATATGATCATTTACAGAGGTAACTAATAATGAATCTCTCTCACAATATTGTCTTATCTCTTTTTCAATACGTAATGACGTAAACTACTGCTCTAAACAAATTAAAATCACTAGTCACTAGTGTGAATTAAGAAATGAAGAAAAATTATGCGAAAAATATCACTGGATATCAAATAAACGGTTGCGACGATTTAGAAATAATTTCGAAATATATTTCCCTTTAATCTACTCGTTTTGGGAATTTACATGATTAATTTTTTTTTGCTTTAATAAATTCTTCAAAATTTCCCGAATATGCCAACAAATTTCCCGAAAAGTCGTAATTTAGAAGTTCAAAAAATGATAGAAATATTATACAAGGAATATGAAATGGTATTTTCGGAAACATACAACTTGTTTTGCCCAGTTTTGACAATACCTGCAGCAAGTGTCTCGGTAGAAAGAAAGTTTTTGTGTCTTAAATTTCCAGTCAATATCTTTAAAACTCTAAAATAATTAATAAAAATAAATAACAAATTAAAATTTAAACATTCTGTATCTTGGAAACGAAGCATAATTCACGTTTACATGATCTTTTTTTCACAAAATAACTTCGGCAACCATCTCCCAAAATATTTCGCACTTATTTACAAACACCCTGTATATCCTTTTGTTTTTTTTTTGTATTAATATAATTTTTTAATTTACGGTTACAGTAGATCTCCATAATAAAAAATGACGTGGAAAATTCCTGTTCATTATTTGTATTTAATCGTTTGACATTGAAAATGTATTTTTCTTGTCCACCTAGAAAAAAGCCACTGACTTGCATGCATTTGACATGAAAGGAAATGCCGAAGCTAGAAACAGATATAGACCTACATATCTAAAATTTCTATTAAAGATGTCATAAAGTTTTTGACAGAAGACGAAGTTAAACATTTTCAGTTACGAAAGTAGTTATGATCAAATGAAAGAAGTGCCTATTACAATTGACGAGAAAATATGTGTCTGGTTTTTTGAGGATTAATTCATGGTAACAAATTTTATTCATATGACTCAGCTCGTATTTGAAAATTTAAATGTCATTCGGTAGACTTGATCATGCTATTTTACTGAATAAACTTCAGCATGCTGGTTTATCTTTTCATTGTTTTTTTTATACTTATTTAAACGGAAGATAGTTTGTGGAGTATCATGGTTTCAAGTCTGTTAAAATTCAGGCCGTTTCTGGAGTGCCACAGGGCTCTATCTGTGGTCCCCTTTTGTTTGCATTGTATGCCAATGTTATAGCGAAGAACTTGGGCGTTTTGGATATCTTACTTCATTCCAATGACGCCAAAATTTTTTCTCCTATGTCATATCACAGCATTAAATTGCAAAACAACCTTTTAAGTGTTAATGGTGTCAAGGTACGCCACTGGATCCGTCCGCACAGTACAACCGTGTAATATTTTGTAAAGTTTGCCCAAATAGTAAACTACCTTTTATTAGCTAAGCAGATAAGAGCAGCAAAAGTTGTATCGGTATCATCTTGAGCACGTACGTAATGTGTAGATGATATCTAACATGTGACTGACCTTATTACGAAAACAGGCTGTGAATTAAAAACTGCCGTTTACCGTATAAGTGTTGCTCTTTTCGGACGCCTGCCGCCGTAACATTCTTCAAAACTTTTTGTTAAACCGCTAGATAGAGATCTAGGCATATTAAAAAGTCAACTGTCGTGTATACTCATATCTTTATTATATTTAACCTTGAGTGTGGGACTCAAAATGATACTTTTTGGGAAAGGAAACTGCTCGAAACGTGATGCAAATATGGTAAACGACATTTTCTTGTATGGCATATATCTTATAAGATGTGAAAAGACTTGCTATATCGGTACTTTTTGAGAAATAAACTTCGCATGAAAATTAAGAATGGACCCTGATTTTAAAACTGACTCTAGCGAACGTCTATCTCTCTATTATTGTTTTTATTTTGAATTATAGGTTTATTCCTTAATGTAGGCAGTAAGCAGTGGCGGTTCTTGACTTCCATACCAAGGAGGTACAAAGTATTGAAAAAAAAAACACAAGGGTAGTTCTATTTTAAGTACTATTGAATTTTAGGGAAAAAATATGCTCAACATTATTTTTTATAGTGGAAGTCCATTCTTCTTCTTTTTTCCGAAATAAAATTTTCAATTACTTTTTCATTACAGTTTGGTGTTTCTTGCACCATTGATTTTTCAGTAGATATAATTGCAAGGGCTGTTAGTCTATGTTTGCAATCTTTTAAAAAACACACAAAGAACAATATGTAATTAAAAAAAAATACACCACGCTTAAACAAATTACGTTTATCTGCTCCCACTATAGTAAATAGACTACTAATACATTGTTTTTAAGGAGGTAAGTGGATTTTACCGTAGAAGTGAATCCTGTTGGCTATTTCATTTTTGTTACTTAAACTGTCAGCAACATAACTTTCTGCAATTGTGGCTGATTTCCACCCACCATGTCTCTTGATTGCTCATACATCAACTTCTGTATTAGCCAGTAACGTTGCCGATGTTCTTCGGAATGAATGGCCTGTATGTGTTTCAAGATGTTGTAGTTTCAAAAATTTTGCAATCTTATTAGGAATCATAGAAAGGGTATTCTTGCCGACTGGAACCATTTTTAGAATCTGGAATTGTAACTACGTCATCGAAATTTTTAATTTTTGAAATTGACGTTATTCAAAGTAAGTTTGCATAACTCATCAGAACGGCATGCTGCTGCAATGCCCAAGACCGCCACTACCTTTATCAGCAAATATGTGTTATCGGGTGCCTGAACTAGAAAATCGTTGACTTGTTCTCTTGTAAAAACGTTTGACTTTGTAGGTGTATAGCCGTTAAGAAGCAAATAAATTTCAAAAATGTCACCTTTCCACTCATAATTGTAGTGATACAACAGCGGTACCGTTTTGACACATATATAAATTAGTGTTTGCAAGTAACAAATCAGTAAACACAATGCAAAACTAGTACGACGCCACACAATTATTTACATATTCCAATAACATAACCTCATTACTGATCTGAGGGTGGAAATCTGTTGGGTTGGTACTTCCGAACTTCACAAAGAAATTGACGAAAATTAGATCATGCTCTAATTCGTCAAGAACTTGATGAATAAATTCATGAAGTTATTTGACAGCAGATTTGGTGCATTACACTTGTCCAATTTCTTGATGAAGCGACTTCATGAATTAATTCATCAATAAATTGTCAATGTAAAACAACTATTAGAAATGAGAAAATCCAAACAACCAAGGCGACTTTGCAAGATTTAGAATAATGTCAAAATGAATTCATTGATTGAATTCATTTTGACATTAAAATTGACTAAATTTTTTTACTATCAAAATTTCTGGAGGGGGCGGCGACCCAGAACCTCCCCGCGCCAGCCGCCAGTGCCGCTAAGGTAGAAGTTTATATTGAAATTTTAATGTTCGTCTTGTGCATAAGAGAATAAATTGATTTTGTAATAGACCAAAGGAGTATAAAAACAGTTTTTCTTGATGAATTTATCACAACATGTAGAATTTAACATTTTAAACTCTCTTTTCCGTCACCAGTTCAAGTTTTAACACTCGGTCGCTCTGAACTAAGGAAGTAACATTATTTATAATTAATTCATTGTACGTGCATCGGCCACAGACGCGTCAGCGGGATCTCTCAAAATTCATGAGGTCAAGACCCCCTCGCATATATTTCAAAATACATAGTAGACCAAGCAAATTAAATTTTTACTCGAAAAAAGTTCTATCCGCTAGATTATTGTAAAATTGTCTAAAGGAACATAATACAAGACATCTCTCGTCTCGTGAGTCAAAAACTTTTATTAGCTAACTTTTCTATTTAAACAAATAAGTGAGGAAAACAGTTTTTTCACTTTGCAGGGAAAACCATCAATTTTAGCGAAAAGTGACTCTCAGACAGCTTATAGGGAGT